>NC_141830.1:12085473-12255973 GCF_982586985.1 Callionymus lyra
TTAACTGAATTTTTGACAAATTTCCAGTGTTGCTTGTGTTAACCATGCTTTTTGCTTTTGGATTTTCTTTTTGACATTTCATTTTATAATCCAAAAGTCAAGAGTTTGTTTGTTCTCCCCGTATTGTGTGGGTTTACTCCAGGGGCACTCCGGTTTCCTCCCACAGTCCAAAGTTGATTGGAAACTTGGGAAAATTGACTCTAGGTATGAGTGTATGTGTGGCTTTGTGTGACCGACGACAGACTGGAATCCTGTCCAGGGTGTCCCCTGCCTCATGCCCGAAGAAACCGGGTTAGGCTCAAGCCCCCTCGGGACCCCCATAAGGGATATGATTATGATTATGATATGAAAATGATGATGATAAATGACGATGTAAGTCAGCCAAAGACACCAAAAACATACCCATTATGAGATAAAAGCCCACATTTCAAATTTCAAATAAAATATAAATGAGAATTCTGATAAATGGTTTATTCCACCTCTGTTCAAGGAGGAGGATCTTCAATGAAAAGTCTGTCTGAAACCTAAAACTAGAAGAGATAACGGGGCCGAGGGCATGTCCGGACATGAACGTGGGTCCACACTGACAGGATTCTGGGAAACGAGATGGTTTAATGAATCAAGTGTGAGGCGGAAGGGAGGGCGAGCAGGGAGATGCCGTTGTAGTGCAGCTGTGCCCATTGAAACATCCTCCTCTGCACATGCACCATCATAGTTCTGATGCCAATGGAAACGATGCTCAACAAAGAAGTAGATAACGTGATGGACATTTTAAAACAGATGCAAAAAAAAAACTCTTTATATCACTCAAGGACACATTTTCATGGGGTAGTTCGGAAGGCCACTGGGAACTCAGATCATCAGATGATTTTTATGAGAATGAAACCTTGAACTTATCAGTGTGAGACTCATGCTGTAAACTTATCAGTGTGAGACTCATGTTGTTTTAAAATTGTTATTTAATTTTTGTCAACAGACAAATCCTTTTTCTTAATTTCAACTTTATAATTACTGAAATCTGAGAAATAGCAGCCGAATTATGACAAAGATATAAAGAAAAGTTGAAAATTCGGCTCAGATTTATACTGTCCAGAAACTAGCGGGTCAAGAGTCCAAATTTCTTTTGCTTAACCCTTGTGTTTTCTAAGGGTCAAGGTGACACGAAGGCCCGAAAAACAAATGTGTTTGTGGTATCCTTTCTGTTGTCTCTGGGTCAAGGTCCATAAATACATATGCAGTGGTGAAGGTTGTTAACTTGACCCAGAGACAACACAAGGGATACCAAAAACACATTTGTTTTCGGGCCTTTCGGGACATCTTGACCCTGAGATAACACAAGGGTTAATAACATACTTTACATTAGCAGTGGGCTGCTTTTAGCACCAAGAAAAATGTGGAAAATCTGATTGTATAAAACCATAAAATTATAAAAAATACACTTTTTAACACATAACTCATATTGAGTGATTCCAATACATTTTCAGCTACTTCCTGTGAATGAATATTGTTTGTCAGTGAGACTTCTGGCAGGAAGTGGTCTCATTTGTTACCAGGAGCTACTTAACAGCCACAGCAGTCGAGTAGTCCTGAATGAACATCTTGTCCGTGGAGAACATGCGAGTGATTAGTGTCCCTGGAACAGAAGAGCTTTATCGCTGGCATTTTAACAATCAGTGGAATAATCGTATTAGTGACAGCAACAGCTTCCGATGGACTGCAGCTCGCTCGTAATAACTTCCTACCAACTGTCGTTAAGTTTGAATCCTTGTTTTCAGTATCCCCGGCTCAACAGCTGATGGTTTAAACTGTCATTGAGGATTGTTGTCTTATATCTATTTTAGCCACGTAAATCATATTTGCTAGAATATTTTGAATTGTTAAAGTAGATTCATAAAGAATTCATTTTTTAACTCTCTGAAAAAATTTAGAAACACAATGTATATATTTAAAAAAAAAAAAAAATATATATATATATATATATATATAAATCAAAATAATATATACATACATTCAGAAAAATACATTTTAAATGGATTAATTAATAAAATGCGGTATTTTCCGGACACACATTAAACTTATTGTAATGTAAAAAAAAAAAGTGGAACTCTGAAAAAAATGAGAAACAATGTATACACAATGTATATATTTAAAATATATATATATAAATCAAAATAATATATACAAAAAAAAAAAAAAATTAGCTTCAAATCCCTACTTGATAAAATACTTCACCAGGTTTGGATGAAGTAAATCTGACACTGAGAAGGAGCGACAGTTGACGCAGTAGAAAAATGATCTTTTAAGACATTCCTGGCCTTAACAGCGAGATGATTGAAGCTAATGAGCAGGCAAACAGCTCCGGTGTCGTCTTCGCCGCCTGCCTGATCGCTATCGCACCTTTTCCAACCGAGCCAAACAAACAAACAACACTGCAAACAATGCCGAGATAATTGACATTCCTGCTGAGCTGGAACGGAACCCCCAGCTGGATTGTGAGAGCGTGTTTGTTTGTGTACACTCAGACCTGCAATATCTCATCCCGGTACTGGCATCTGTCGTTACGGGGCGAGTGGAGAATGGGAATAAGTGAAGCTAACGTGCGATGGCTCTGTTTTTTTGTTTTGTCGCGCCGCCTTCAAAGACTCTGGTCGATTAATTATCCAAATATCCAAAGATTGCCATATGTCTTGAGACGACTCTGAATTTGTTTTTCTTTCTAGACTTTGACTACGACCTGCTTGTTCCTCTGGGCACTCCGCTTTCGTCCTACATTTAAAAAACAAACAAAACAAAGATTAACTAATGACGCTGTATTGTTCAAAGGCGTTACACGAGGGATCGTCTATTTATGCTATATGTTCCTTGTGTTGAACTGGCTATCTGTCCTTGGTGGCTCTCGCCCTATGTAGCTGGGAATTTTCTTTGAAGGGATTAATTTGAAGATAGAAGGAATGATTTACAAGGCGACTGTTAAAAATGAGTTTAATTAAATGTAAAGCTCTTACAATTATCAAAAGCTAAAAAGCGAAAACACTATTGTTTTTAAAATATTGGAAACAACAACCACAACAGCAAATGTGAGCAATAGCAAAGCTGCATTATTCTTCACTAAAAAGCTCAATAAAATTCTAGCAGCAATAATTTGTGTAACTGATATTTGTTATTGTTATTGTTATTTGTTATTTTTTATTTGTTATTTGTTATTCTTATTATTTATTTTCATCTGCAGTGAAAGTGGAACGTTCTTAGGGCTCACCTGGCCACGCCCCCTTCGCTGTGATTGGTCTAAGGTGGAATGTTACACAAGGAAAAGGCGGAGATACACATCACAGAGCCAGTGACTAAAATACCAAAACGATCCCAATTGTTGAGGTGTTTCGAAAGTCAAATGCATTTAAACAGATGATAAAGAAATAGATTTGATCAAGTCTTCACTCAACGGTTTGATTACATTTTTATTTTTAAACTGACTCCAATAATAGCAAAAGTAATAATTTGGGTTTTCAAAAAGGGTCCAAAAACAAATTTGGGGTCAGACAGACAGGAAAATGCTCCCAGTATTTAGGAATTAGCATTCGAGCAAATCCTGTTTAAAGTGGAAACTAAGTGAATTCACATTGTCGTGTGGAGCATCAAAAGATATATTTGAATCAAACAGCACATGATTGTTGTCATCAACGAAGGATACAAGGGAAGATTTGAATCACCGTTAAAGTCGGATGCCTGACATTTTGCCGTGAGATGTTGTGTGGTCCTCGAAACACAAAAGCATCGCATGAGATAATTGAAGTGCAGTGGCGAACACACACGTATCTGGTGAATGGAAATCACCGGAGTTTGAAGGACAGCAACGAGCACTGAATTATAGGTTTGAGTGGAACACAAAAGGAAGGCAGTGGCAGTTATCACGCTGGGGAAAGAACGACGGAAGAATTCTTCAGATGTGATGATGCCGACGGTATCTTCAAATGGATGCGCTTCCCATCGCTGACTCGCTTCCACTGCCGAGGAGAAGGGCTGACAGATGTAGAGGTAGACTGACAGACGGACTGACAGCTCGCTGCTGTGCCGCATTTCTCCGGTGTTGAGTCATGGCTCGAGGTACTTTCTCAGTAGACTCTCAGCGAGGGGGTAATCCGGAGTGTCACACACCCTCTCGGATCCCAGGCCAAGCTATCCAAACAGTGCCGCCGAGCAGGGGGAGGAAATTGAATTTCCCCCCTCAAAGACAGACCTCCAAATCCCCATCAACGGGAGCTTAGAGAGCCTGCAGTCCATCAAGTTTCATCTGCCTCGGTGGTCCAACCAATCAGATTACTTCGATCGGACCCATGCGTCAGGTAAAAAAAACGATGCGAGATGGGGGTGATGATATCGCTTTTGGTGACGTGATCACGCACAGATAAGTCAGAATGGAATCAAAGAAGTGCAAACATGCATACAAACAGGGTCCGCCTCCTCCCCTCACGACCCGCCCCGGCATCAACAATCAACAATCCGAGGCATTGTGGAGCCTGTGATCCTGTGACCTTTAACCTGTGGAGTTAACCTCGGAGCGGCCAGTGCTGAGAGGTGAACCAGGCGGCTCATTGAAAAAACGCACAAGTTCCCATGAGAACAAGAGCGAGGGAAGCTCAAAAGAGCCCGGGCAGCGGCGGCGGCGCTGACCAATGTTTAATGCCGGAGTCACCACCTTGTAATTCAGGGAACGCCGCAAAACGCTACGCGACTACGATCGGGGAAGATTGCAGTGTAACCGGAGAGCAGAA
Organism: Callionymus lyra; assembly: GCF_982586985.1. Lineage (NCBI taxonomy): Eukaryota > Metazoa > Chordata > Actinopteri > Syngnathiformes > Callionymidae > Callionymus > Callionymus lyra. The sequence goes on from NC_141830.1 coordinate 12,090,243, forward strand.
CTAGACCAAAAAAAGGGGGCTTGTGTCTGACGGAGCCGCCCCTCGCTCGAGACTGTGTTGACAGTCTAACACACAACAGCTGCTCCCACCAGCAACATCTCCCCCAGCTGCAACACCTCTTGCTGGGCATCCAGGGCCACGACCCCGCTACCTTTCAAAGAGCCACGGGTCCCGGATTATTGGGAAAGAAATTCCACCTCAATAAATGGAAACAGGAATTGCTATCTATCCATCTGTCCATCCGTGCATCTTTATACAACTATTAGTCCATCCATCCACAGTATCTTTCTTTGTCTCCGTCCATCCATCTATCTATCGACAGTCTCCATCTTTTTTTTGGTTTGTCTTTCTATCCACCTTATCTTTCTTTTTGTCTGTCCACCTTCAATCTATTAAAAGTGTCCGTCTTTCTTTCTGTCCGTCTATTAATCTATTCACAGTATCTATCGTTTTGTCCATCTGTCTATATATCAACAGTGTCTATCTTTCTGTCCGTCTTTCTTTTAACAGTATTTTTCTTTCCATCCATCCATCCATCCATCCATCCATCCATCCATCCATCCATCCATCCATCCATCCATCCATCCATCCATCCATCCATCCATCCATCCATCCATCCATCCATCCATCCATCCATCCATCCATCCATCCAACCATCCATTCATCCATCCATCCATCCATCCATCCATCCATCCATCCATCCATCCATCCATCCATCCATCCATCCATCCATCCATCCATCCATCCATCCATCCATCCATCCATCCATCCATCCACCCATCCATCCATCCATCCCAACATCCATCCATCCATCCATCCATCCCAACATCCATCCATCCATCCACCCATCCAACATCCATCCATCCATCCATCCATCCATCCATCCATCCATCCATCCATCCATCCATCCATCCATCCATCCATCCATCCATCCATCCATCCATCCATCCATCCATCCATCCATCCATCCATCCATCCATCCATCCATCCATCCATCATCCATCCATCCATCCATCCATCCATCCATCCATCCATCCATCCATCCAATATGGTGGAATAATAGTGCATAAAAACATTATAAAAAAAATGTTATATTCCTATTTAAAGTCATGCTCGTTGAACTTCAACCGCATGTCCCTGGTGTTGCACATCCTGAACGACCCACAAACACATATGAATCACAAGGTGATTCATGGGCTCTTGAACTCGTGGACCGGGTGAGATGAGGCAACAATCTATCAAATAAAACAAAAGCATTTACACAAAGGAAGAGAGGAAATACGCTGCAGGCCTTTTTTTCAAAATTGATGAAGTCATTTGGGATGTGGTTATAAATAGCAGTAGATCATCAGAACATCAGGATAACATGTAAGAACATCTTTTGTGAGTGAATTTGACTTAATTTGCTCAACTGGCGCCAGATAAATTCAGACTGACAGTGAGCACTGAATATAGATTTATGCTCTAACTCTGTATCCAACACAAGCAGGTTTTTACAAAGCGCTTTTGTGTGGGGATGGATATGTGGTCACATATTTAATGGGGATTTAAAGGTTAATTGATGGCATTTTTATCAGCTGTCATCTTTGAGAGACATTGTAAGATTTAAGCTTTGTTAAATCATTTTGATATAAATACAAAAAGCATGAATGGGAATTAGTAGTTAACACTTCATCACTTAAACCTTCTATTCCTGCTTTAACCAAATGCTAATGGTGGTGTGTGTGTGTCTTTGTATTATCCGGTTTTTCATCACCAAAGAATAACCTTTGGTAAGTAAACATCACAGAACTAGACCTTATGTCAGATACTCATTCATTTTCAGTGGACACAATTGAGTCCAATGATGAGGTGATTGACATGCATGTCCAACAGAGTCCAACAATGTATCACATACGAGCTGAAGTACCTGGTGTTGCGTAGTGATTTTTGGAGACAATACCGCGGAAAATCTGAAAAATGGCATGGAAGCTGCTATGGGTTAAAAGACGGCAAAAAACGGTGGGGGGCCGTACCTGCTTAATATCTGAGCTACAGAGATCTATTAAGTGTAAAACCTTGATCGGAATGACACATAAAAATGACCTTATTGACTTATTGTATATACCCACAAATGTTTTTCTGTCTTTAGTCCTAAGTCTACAAATCTATAGAACCCTGTAGCACCCATGAGAGAAGGGACTCAAGTGCCCTTTATAGATGTAGATCGCAGTAACATCACACTCTGATCCAGAACATTCAAACCTGAGGTAACTTCTTTCTTATCTACAGATAAAGTTTGTGCAAAGCTTCTCTCCTGAAGTGTCCGAGGCTGAAATAATATTAGGCCGTGATAGAAAAACATAGACGTACGATTGAGCGCTTGTTCAAAGGCGGCTTTCACTGATCAACCCGTGCCCTTACATAAGAACGCTTCCGCCTCAGCCCCGGCTGTCAGAAGTGGACTCTGTTCCGTTATCTACTGTTTATTTGAGACAACACGCCGTCTTGGTAGCTCCAGCGCAGCTCACGCACAAACTGACGGTGACGTCTAGGGGCCAGTCCAGCCTCCTGTAAACAGAGCAACTGGATCAACACCTCACGGGGGCATGACAGAGCAAACATGTGCTTGCATAACTAAGGCAAATGTGTGCACACTTAAACCCCTGACGAAAACTGGGGATGGAACACAACACTCTTTTGTCAGGAGCTGTTGATTCTGAGCATGTAGATGGACTCGGGCACACTTACTATAAACGGTAGGGATCTGAGGAGGTTGTGCTTTAGCAACTTCTAAACAATGTATCCTTTAGATAAGGATCTGATTGCCTGTGTGTGCATGTGTGTGTGCACTCTCTATAATCGCCAGTATTCATTCCTGACCAGGCTCCCAGTGCTTCTACAGCTGTCGCCTTTTGCACTCGCTGACCTTCAACGGGTCCTGAGGCCATCGGTCCTTATGTCAGCCACTCAAGAAATCCACTGTATGGCCAGAGCAGCCAAAGGCTCTAGAAGATCCTTCATTCTCTGTGCAGATCTTTTTCTAGGGGGTTACCAGAGGGACTAGTGTCTTACCCACAAGAGATCATGTGTTCCTCTCTGCTTTGATGCCCTCTGGGTTGTACTTTTCAATGTATAAAATTGATTTTGATGTCAATCTCAGCGGCATCTGCTAAATAAGGAATTGTCTTTATGGTAACATCACTTGAGCGTTGATTTAAGGTCCGAACTTCTTGTTGTTGTGACTTTCGACAGCACAACCAGGTCCCAATCCTGAATAAATCCACCAAAGAAGTTTTTATTCGGTTGCCTTCTTTGACTTGGGTTTGGCTTTCCCAAGGCTTTTTCCATAGGGGTAAAGATGTGTGTTCAGTGCACACTGAAAAAGAAAGCAACTCACTACCACAACTACTAGTCTCCTATCCCTAGCTTTAGGTCTGATCCAGCAACGATGTTATCAGCAAAGAAATAATAATACAAATGGTTACCCATGTCACCTGGGTTAACTAGATGAGTCCATTTCTTCATTTATCTGAGATAAACAGATATAATTCTCTCCAAATTGCTCAACCTTTGGTAAGTGAGATCCAGTAAGAGAAAATTATTTTGATGCAAAATTATATCAAGTGTCTGCACCTCCATGCCTCCCCCAGGCGAGCCCAACAAAGTTCAACCATGGTGGTTTCCCCTCTCTGAAGTGAGCACATAAATATTGCGGCTTGGTGTGAGCTTTACAAGGAAGGCAGTGTGTTTGGCAATAAGAACTTCATATATTCATGTGTGGTGTGTTTGTTTATTTTGGATCGGTTTCCAATTGCCTACGTACTCAAGTGTGAGAAGTGCAATTACCGTGTCGCAAGTTCGACGGCAGACTAAGGAGAGTAGAGGCAAAAGGTCAAAATATAAATCGTGGGTTAGATGTCTGAAAGAAAGCCTGTCTGTCACGTATTTGTTGATAAAACCATCATTGGTGCTGAATGGAAGTGTGTCGGTTAAAATGCTCATATCTTAAAGCAATTTTATTGGATCTGGTGAAAACTTCTCTTCATGGTTGCATGCTAGACCATTTGTCCAAATGTAGAGACCACCCCATTAAATTGGGGAGTTAGAAACACACCTGTGCAAATACCATTCACAGGGATAAAAAACAGCTGAAGGCAGTGACGGGACTTTCATGCTATAAACCAAAGTCCAAAAGTGTTGATTCATGTGTTTCTGCAACATGAACAACACTGGTAAAAACCCCTTGTGTTATCTCTGGGTCAAGGTGACCCTTTGGCCTGAAAACAAATGTGTTTGTGGTATCCATTGGGTTATCTCTGGATCAAGGTCTAAAAGGTCCCGTCTGAAATATGGTCGAACAAGAGGTTACAAGAGAGTCCATTATGACGTAACAATGGCTTCACTCCTCCTCCAACCAGCTGTAATCACGTCTGCTTTGTTTATACAACGAGTCCTTTGGTGGTGGAGACTTCCGGGATTGATTAAAAGAATTTTTTGGTAAAACAGACACATACTGATGAGTACAATAGAGGTCCAATATCTATTTCAGGGACACTCAAATTAACAAATGATTTGCCTTTTGAGGTCATTTATCGGCCTTGCTTGCCCAATTTATTTGCACTGCTTGTGTTTAGGGGTATTTTTATTAATACTTTTAGTATTAAAAATGGTATTGAGTATCAAATATTTTCCCGATTATCAGTACAGAGTTCAAAACATTTCACGTGTTGTGAAACCATACTGCTAACTATCGATGTAATTATCAAAATGTCCTGAAAATTTCAGCATAAAGTTTTGTTTCATTGTGTTTAAAAGAACATATTACCTTGACGCTGATTGTTATGGCATGTACCATTTCCTGTATCCTTTGATGTGCGCCTCTCCGAACTGTCCAGGACAAAACAAACCTGCTGAGTCAAACTCAAGGATCCAAAACTTTGTTTTTCTTTAGTTTACATTTCAAAATGTTTAGTAAAACAGACTTGAAACTGACCACAACCACAGAAAAAAACCTTAGTCACAGAGGACCAACATGGATGGTGCTGAATGTTCAGATCTCTTGCGTCGCCCTCTAAAGGTGTCGTCAAAAGTTGAGGGTGATAAATAATGGTGTGACTGGGGGGGGGGGTCTTGTCACCACTGCAGAAAATTGAAGTTTCACAAAGTTTGAATTGTTGTCGCTGAATTGTACCCCTGTTCAACCGCAGTCCCCACGGATTCATCGCTCCCAAAATAACTTCTGAAACACCCCCTCACGTGCCCAACGTTCAGCCCGAGTCCCCTCTGGCTTAAATCCAGGGTTCGATCCACGAGCAACACAAACACATAAACGGTTCATGCCAACAGTGATCCATTCTTGTCTGAATGCCCCCCTAAACTTGGATCGTTCTTTTCAAGAATAGCCTTCAGCGACACTTCCGGAGGCGGTTCAACGGATAGAAGCCTTTTCTGCGGCTCCATCCTCGGTCACATGAGCCGTGTGCCTTGGGACAGATACAGTATCATATCAGCAACATCTTTCACTGTCAAGTCCACGCTTACGCTCACAAGTGAAATCATGTGATGCATGATGGGAAATGAACGAGTCCACAGTCTCTCCGTCATTATAGAGGGAAGCTCTCATCATCTCAGGAAAGGGTCATCAACGTGGACACAGATGCTTTTCTGTTCTCCCTCTATTGTGGCCCTCAAGGTCTCTGTGCCATATCCACATGCAGACACATTGCTCTGTCCATTTGTGATGGATGTCCACACGCAAAATGTGAGGATATGAAGTCTGGGGGATTCCCGTTTTTTTTTTCCCAGAGGCCTTCAGGGTGACTTCGCCCGGGACCTCTGCTACGTAAACAAAAGCAGGCCGTGTTTCCTGGTTCGCCACAAAGAGAGAAGAAAAGGGAAAATGTTTAATCTCCATTACGAGACAAAACACGGGATTGCGGAGGAGGACACCGGAAAAGTTCGCGGGAGTGAAAAAAGGAAGAAGCCCTTTCCCTCTCAGCTGCAACCTCCACTTCCTGTGCGAGGAGGAAGTCCCATGCCGGGCGAGCGGTGATCTCATCCATAGTTCGAGAGGAGCTTCCGTCCTTGTGTGCGACGGCGCTTTGAACGAAAAAGGAGTGGGACGTGCACACACGCCCGTCCTGATTATCGCGTCGGAAAAAAATACACACAGCCGGTCAGGAAACGGTCCCGCTCGGAACAAACAAGCAGTTCCTGTGTGCACTGGGGGGCCCCCGTTCGCTAAGAGGGCCCAATCAAACCCCAATGTCCTGTCCGGTACATCATTATCACCATCGTTCATTGGTGCTTATTTTCTCTGGTACATTCTGAAATTCCTCCACTGATGACCAGCGTTCGGACGTGCCCTCCCTCCGCGGACGTCCGCCTCTTTTAAAGTTAGCCGCTAATTGAAATACATTAGTCTTTAATTGCCTCTTTTTTTTTTCCCCCTTTCACTCATCATGCTGACAGGCGGCGCAATATTTAGGTTCGCTTCCTTAATTTGCTGCGAAAATACCGCAGCGGCGAGGCAACGTAGCTCAAGGCGCTGGGAGTTTACAGTACTATTACTTTGAGAGATGGCAGGAACAGAACAATCATTATGTTTCCAGTTCAAAGTGCGGTCAACGCCGGACTCCTGATGACCGTCGTGTTCTAAGCCAGACGTCGAGGGGGGGGGGGGGGGGGGTTCTAAGACCCCGCTAAACACTTAACAAGTGAACTTTTACCCAAGAAAAACTTCCTGGTGTATTTGTTCAGCTACACTAAATACAGACACTAAAATCGTTTGAGACGATTACTTGCTAATTGTTTTTAAATTATTCAAACTCTAGGTTTTTTCGTCTGTCGTCGTGGAAACCACCAAAGCTGAATGTTTACTTTTCGCCATCTTCTGTCCACTGTCTTTGTGTGTTTGCTACTGAACAAACTTGTCATTGCGTTGTTAGTCTAGTTTACCTTTTTTTTTGTGATTCACTTTCGATGTGTGTTGGTGCAACAACAAGTTGCGTTTCCTGGCCTTGCTTTCTGTGTACACTTCAGCTTGTGTGTGTCTTAAAGGGACTTGGATTGTGTGCTTGCAATTAAAAATGCATTTTGTGAGTTTTAAATCTGCCTAAATCTGTTGTTCCTCTTAATCCTACTTGTGTGTCTTTGTGATTGACTACACATGTGTGTTTACATAGTTACCAGGGTACAGTGTTTTCCTTACTTGGGTTGTGTGTTTGTTTTTAAACAAATGCCTAAAGTTGTGTTTTTGTTTCTTTCGTTTGTCAGTAAATTTGTGGGTTCCTTATTGTGTATTTGTGTCCAAAAGATTGACTTCCATGTGTGTTTTCACCTACTAATCAGGTTAAGTTCTGAGTTCGCACTTCTTTGAAGCGCTACGTTTGTTGTTGTATGTCTGTGTGTGTGTGTGTGTGTGTTTGTGCTTCAACTGGGTTGCTTGTCTTTGTCAAGCAACTTAGCTTCTGTTCTTTTAGGTTTACACTTTTGTTTAATCAGTTTGTTAGTTAATCTGCTTCTTCAATTCATTTCGAGTTTGTTTTGTTTCTACACATATGGTGTGAATTTTTCTTTTCGTTTGTGTTTTAGTGCAATTACCTGTGCTAGACAGTGTGTGCTAGTTTTTCGCCTACAAATTGTTTTTTGCTTCTATTTTATTGAATGACTTTGCCTTCATTTTTGACTTTACATTTGTTTTCACAGTTTCCTGTTCATCTTGGTTCAAGTAATTGCGCGCTTTAAATTTTATTTTTTGTTCTGAGTTACAAAAAATGCAATTGAATTGTGTTTCTTTGCTAATAAGTTTGTGTGTGTGGACTTTAATTGTGTGTCTGAGTTGTGAATCTTGATTTGTCTTTGAACGTCTTGTGAAAAAAACACCCTTTCGCCTGCTATTGTGTTTGAGCAATTGTGTGTCCGTGAGAGGCTGAGCTTGTATGTTTGTGTCACTGCAATTGTCTTTTTCTATGTGTCAGTGCTTCTTCCAGCTCTTTTCAAGTTGTGTTTGTGTCTCTACAAGTGTGTAGCATTGATGTTGTTATACCTGTTTATGTGTTGCTGCTGTCCAGGCCTCAATGGGGTTTGTGTCTTTACTTGTGTTTCTGTGAAGGTGTGATGTATCTGTCAACACAATACTGATGTTGAAGATTAATGCTCAACCGCTACACAACTCTTACCTGCCTTTTTTTAATCAACCCATCACAGTTTGTTTGTGGAGCTCTATCTGCTTTTCTCTGTGCTGCCTTTTCTCAATGATAGCGTGGAATTCCTTCTTCAACAAACAACAGTGTTGATAACACCTCCATGTTTGTCTCCCGCCCTCTTCTCTCTTCAGCCTTTCTTTTCTCTTCTTGTGTGTATGTTTGGACCAGGAAGCGGTCGTCTTATCTGGGAACACAAGTGGACAGGGCCGCCTGTGGAAGCTCAACTCTGGGTAAACTTTGCCTTAACTTTGAAGCCGCCTATATGGGAGCTTGTCCTCGGGGCTGACCGCTCCACTCAGTGCCGGTGTCTCTCCAAAGTGGGGGTCAATGGGACAGGTAAACAGGAAGTGCCTATGTTTTGATTGACACCTTGTTTAGACACAAAGAGGTGGATAATTTGGAGAATGCTGACAAATCACCACCGGTTTCAGAGTGTAGTTGCTACAGGGCAAACAAGTGACCTCTTGACCTTCAAGTGTTCTTCAGCGTGTATCTGTGACGAGCCATTCCGCTTTAATTTAACACTATCATACAAATATGTATTTTAGAGAAGCCTTGCTGACGAGAAGCTTTAAGTCATCTATAAATGCATGTTTTTGGACTGTGGGGGGGAAACTGGAGTGCCTGGAGGAAACACAGAAGCTACACAATGACTAGAATACGGTAAAATGTTACTTGAGTAGGAGAATTAAGTTGACAAAAATCTGGTAAAAATTAAAATAGCCCTTAAATGCAAGGGGCTGAACCCAATCGAATTTCTAAGAAAAAAAAATTCTAGTGAACAGTCATAGGAAAGGAGAACCTGAAGAGAGCCAACAATTATTTAAAATATATGAGGCTAATTTAAGCATCTCTGTGTTTAGTAAAGAAGAAAAAACTAGCCAAAAATATATTCCTAGGAAGAAACTTAATGCTGACCCACTCTTAACAGCCTACTTAGAGATCAACTTCAGACACATGTATATTCCACGTTTACAAATAATAAAACAACGTTAAATGAAGAAGAGAAATCTTGAATTGAGTTTTCATCTTTAAGTTTTTCACACACATCTGCATATGTCAGTTGATAGTACTACTATGAAACTGGTAAACATTAAATTATAGCCAAATTAAACCGAAAAACATCATCAAAGTCACTCTGTTGCATTTACACACTGCAATAAATCAGCATATATGTACATAAGACCGGAAGAAACAAACCTCAACTTTTGCTGCAGTGGCGTCGGAATTTTATGTGTTTTGTGTTATTAAAACACACCATTAAACCAAATTAAATATATATAACATGTGGTCTTTCTAACAACTACACATTAAAAAAAAGTCAACAACACAAATGTCATTGAAAGAGTCAACATTATACAATCTTTGCGAAAGCACACTAAGAACTTCCTATGAAGCTTTTCTGCTTGATCTTAAGATTCTTCTAAGAAGGCAGTTAAGAACGCATCTTGGAAACCCTCGTATCTTAGCGCTCCTTCTTTGCCAACCCCTTCTTAAGAGGCTGCTTACATACTAAAGAACGATAGAATCTGGGATACTATCTAATATCTAGAAGAAAAAAAAACATGGAAAACATGGAATTACATAAATAATCAATTTCTTTTTTGTTATAAACACAGTTCACTTTGACACCACCGGTCAGAAAAAAAAAGGTATCTACTTAAAGTACAGAAACTATGAATTTATACTTTGTTACTCCTAATCAAATTGGAGTCAACCTAACACTTCACAATTTTTTGTATAATTCTCGATGCTATATCTAAGGTTTCTCTCATTTTATGTGTAACGTTTAAATATTCGACCGGACTGATTCACTACAGGGGTTGAGTCGCACACTTTCCCAGAGGAAAATGCATTTTGCTTGTGACGAAACTCTATTTTCTGACCCAGCTGAGCAGGAAGTGGCTCTCGATTTCCCACAATTCAAATATAGTCAAATGCTCAAAAGAAGGTCACGACCCCACACTTGTGGCTCATATGGGTAATGATCTCGAAGGCAGACCGTCCGTCCCGCTCTGTGGTTCCCATGGACGGCGTCTGCAGCCGGCCCCGCAGCAGCTTGGGTGGCAGATTGAGGTCCGCGGCTCGCTCCGGCTAATCACGTTGATCATTGCGATTACAGATCATTCCCTCCCTCTGGTGTCACGCCGCGACTTACTGACCTGGATCTACAGGAAGTTCCAGTTGCCATAGGCGATCCGTCTTCCTGTACGGCTCCGTCCTTGCCACCCACCCTCCTTCCTCTCCTCCAACACAATTGTTCCCCCGAGGAAACCTTTGGACAGTTTCCTCATCCAGTCATCAAGCAACGTCTTTCTTTCATGTGGGGTTTGAATGAGAGCGGGACACCGAGTCTCCGCTACTGTGCGTTCAGATGACGTCTTCGATCTGCTCTTTGACCATCAAAAGATTCAAAATGAGAAGAAGTTGAAAAGATTGATTGAGGATTGGAATCTGCTTGGTACAATCTTGTAGCTGCAATGTAAACCTTTCCAGACCCAAACAGGTCTTGACTTCTTAAGACATCAGGAATCCCCCAAGAACTGTTATTGAGACATTATTTTTCAGGGAATGACCTTCAGATAGAAACAGCAGAAATGAAATACAATGACCATGAATGATACTTTGTCTTTCAAATGCTTCACTGACCAGTTCTGGGCCCTTGCCCAGCAGTTGGTAGACACTGCTTTATAGGCTTGTTTATGAGCAAAACTGGCGATCGGTAAGTATCATGATACAGGAGGAACTATACTAAATAATGTGATACTGTAGTAATTTGTAGTATTGTTGCAGAATTTACAGACCACATGACTCTTGACGAAATTGTAACTGTTTTAATTTGTTTTGAAACCAAAATATCAGCTTTTAAAAGCTGCTGGATTAGACTGCATCCTCTCGTCCTCAGTCATCGCCAGGATCTCGCAGTGAATATTTGCTTGTTGATTGCAAAAATGGTTTTATTTTGAACCCACTTAATTGAACTGTGAACTATTAAAGGAGGTTTGGTAAAAACAAGTCCGGGTTCACACATGAGTAGCAACTTTACGTGGTTGATTTCATGCATTTGTTACAACTAGGATTTGAAACATTTCAAATGACCATAACTCTTCAAAGGTTTGTCTTATAGAAAGAATTCAAACTCACTTCAAATTAACTTTGAGTGGAGGCAGAAAAGGAGGTGTTTCCACTAATGTATGGCTTGTGCATGCATTATGATGAGTTCACTCAGTGGGAGTGAGACAAAGAGCGTAAAGTGAAAACATTCTAGAGACTTGAGTTAGAAAGCGAGTCGAAAAGGGATTTTACTAGTTGTGTTAGTGACATCTTGTTTTTGAAACTTGCGTAGTTTCTGCTAACATCCCTTGAACATTAAAGTCGAATTTAAAAAAAAGTTGCAAATTAAAAAGTGTTTCTTTTATTATTCATTCCGCTTTAGAATTACGTTAACTGTTTTTACACAGAGTAACACTGACCATAAAATCCAAATGAATCCAGTCTTAAGAAAACTAATTGGTTGACTCAAGAGAGCCAAAGGTGACAAACCATCTTGGCACTTAACAAAATCGTCCATCGATATTTGTCTAATCTCTGAGCTTCTGTTGCTGAAAATGTTCTTGTTTCTGCATCAGAATGTAGTTTTTTAAAGTCTGAAATGGAGGGAAATTCTAAAATAAGACTTTAACTAAATAAATAATATCAGCGATACCAGTAAAATGTCCATGTGATCGGCCAATTAATTCATTTGATACGATGTATTGAACTTCCCTGGTGTGTTGTGTAGATGTGGCATGTCCCACCAGTAGGCGACCACAAGGTAGGCCCATCTTGGGGTCCCCTGGGAAGAGCTTGAAGAAAGTCTGGGCCACCCGCGCAACCCTAACCCGGATAAGAGGAAGAAAACGAGACAAAACGAGACGTCTCGTACTATTCACAAGAAAGTCGGCTCTGAAATTAGAAGTAAACAGGATGCCTGGGACGAATGATAAAGCTGAGCTTGAAGAAAAAAGCCAGGTGGCGCTCAAGCTCTCGTGGACTTTTAGAACCAGGGGGAAGCCAGGGGGCAAAACCGGAGAACTGCTTTGAGATCCTCCTCAATTCCACTTGGTGTGAAGTTCAGGCAGGACCAAGAAGCTGGTGGTGGAAAAATAATCTCCTGGGAATGTTAATCTCTGAAGGCAGGGAAGGTTGTGGCATCGTGAGCTGACGATCAGACGTCTTCCACCCAAAATGATTCATTGCCACTAAATTGAGATAAAAACAGTCTCTTTGAGTCGTATTTACGGAGGGAGAGTTCGCTGACACCGCATGTTTATTTCTGTACCACCCTGCTTCACGGCTCCCTCCGGGCTGTGTAGTAATTACTGTCTGTTACCTGTTGTGACTTAATGGCAGAAAACCAACAGTTGTGGTTTTGTGGAGAGTCCTGACAAGGCGGTCCCGAGACAGGGATAAAGGAAGGCTCCTCTTTGTGTGAGCGGTGACTCATTTACACCCGGCTTACATGGAAAGGCGGCACTTCGAGGAATATTAACCAGGTATAGTGAAGTAAACAATGAAGAGCTCGGCTGGTTCACGAGGGTTGTGGGAAAAAAGATTGCGGAATCATTAAATATTCACTAAAACCCTGGTCTTAGTGCCTTTAATCCTAGTGGCCGATGACGACAACTGCGCCTACAGTTATTGTTTTTTAAACAGTAACTAATGTGAAAACCCGACTCACACGTTTTTATGGTTGAAGTCTTCCTCTCCAAGATGCAGTAAGTCCCTCATCATGACCATGTTTTCAAGTTATTATACAAGATTTCATCTCCAGAAAAAAAGTGTTTTCAGTGGCCGGGGCTTAAACACATTTTCTAATGTAAATATTTCAATGTTAAATATTCCTATTACACTATTGCAATGCAATTATCTAGTTAAAAGATATACATCTCTGAAAATATTATCAATGAAATATATTTCTAAATATATGTTCAAATAAATATATAAATTAAATTGTCAAAATGGAAATAGTGTTGCAAAATGTTACACTATGTCTGATATATGATTAACTGTTGTGTTACCTCTGGGTCAAGGTGACCCATAGTCCTGAAAACAAATGTGTTTGTGGTATACCTTGTGGTGTCTCTGGGTCAAGGTCAAGCGACGAAGGTCGTTCACCTTGACCCAGAGACAAATATATAACATTTTTATGTTTTCCATTTTTTGTTCTAGATATTAGCCGGGTTTCCCACATTCAATCGTTCTTTAGGACGTAAGATGGCTCTTAAGAATGGTTTAGCAAAGAAGGAGGACTAAGATACAAGGTATTCCAACCAATTTTTTTTTTAATATTGTAGTTCTATAGTATACTCTTTTGTAACATCATAAGAATGTAATTATCAGGGAAGATAAAATAAAATAAACAAACAAAAAGAGAATAAATCATTAAAAAGGTTAATCCTGCTATTGAAATAAAAACATGTGATCTAAATTTATTGGTGAAAAATAACATTAAATTAAGAATAAAAGTGATATGAGGATAAATAATACATTTCCGGGAGGGGGGGGTAAATGTCGCCCCTTGTGCGGCCTGACAAAGGTCACGCCCCCCGAGGCTACAGAAGCCACAAAGAAAGAGATTCACATCAATCGACAGCAAAGGATGATCAATGACGACAAGACGGGTGAGCCGAGGCTGCTGGGACATCGTGTCCCTGCGGTCTGAGCTCAAACCACGCGTTGGTGAAGCGGATGATACTAGTCATGATATTCAACCCTTTTTTTTATTTCCTCACAAACTTAGCTTGGGAACCACTTCAGTGGAAGTCGTCTCCAGGGATCCTCTTGTTTAGCTCTTACACATGGACGTGGTATCGAAGGAAATAAACAGTTTCTTCTACCAAGAAGTCCTTAATAATGTGCGCTCTGAGGGGCGGCAGCAGCAGGGCCGCCTCGCATCCACTCAAACAGGTGACACAATTAAAAGCGAGACGCTCGCTCACACGTGTGCGAACACATTAACGCAGCTTGAACAGATGGAGCGGCGTGATCTGTCTGGCAGGTAACCTTGTTGGTGGTCGGCCCTGAACCCGCCGCCCGCTGCCGCCACGCCGTCACTGTCAAAGTCACCAACAACAACAACACACACACACAAGACTTTGTGGGTATTTTTATCTTTCAGCTTGACCTCCAGAAACTTCAAAACAAAAGCAGCTAAATATAAACTACTTTGCATTCGCCGTCTCGCTTTCATATCAGCGGCGTGCAGGAGAGACGACATGAAAGGGAAGAGAGACTCTGTCGATACTTAAATCTCGTCGTCCTGACAACTCCAGAGTCCGATATCAAAGGTCCGGAGCGTTCGTCTACATCATTTTTTCTCCTTCCTGAGCCAGTCAACTGCTAATAGAAGGTTCCAGAAGAAACACAGGGGAAAACCTGCCCAGGAAACAAAGCATTACACAAAAACGTCAAGAACACAAAAAGTCAAGGGGAAGCTCTACCAAGCCGCCATGATGTGGCAAAGTGTGGTGTTCGTGAAGTCAGAGGCAACCAGAGTATATGAAAATATTAATGGTGACACATTGTTGTATTTTAATTATTATGTCCGGATTGTATACATGTTTGTTTAATGATCAGATCATTTTACTTATAGTATCTTGATTTTTAAAAAAAAAAAATTTAACGGTTATTTTGGATTTTTATTATTATTATTATATTTTTATATATATATAGTTATCATAAAAAAATAATGCACATTTTTGCACGTTTTCGGGTCGGGTATCAAGCGGACATTTCCGTTACCTTCACTTTGCAAGCTGTTCCTGAACCACACTCTTTTTTTTTTTCAAATACCAGTTTTATCAATTATATCAAAAAGAAAATCATTTCACGCAAGATTTGAGGTCATTTTCAGCTTTAGAAAATTTCCATTTCAAGCAAAGTTTCATTGAATATAGTGAACCCTGTCTGTGGTTGTAACCACAAAATCGCTCTGTGATGACATGTATTTTCCTGCCTGAGGTGTAACATAATAACGTAACGTGTAACATGATGCTCCATACTCTGTACTACAGTGGTCCCTAAACATATCACAGATGAACTGCAGTCTTGTAGTTTTGCACACGACACATTTAATTACATTGTAACAAGCTGCAGTGATTTACATCGTGGTCTATAAGAACTAGGCAGACACTAATTACCCTTAGTATTGTAACAGTTTGTTTTCATGTCTAAACAAGAAGGATCTGTCTCGCCTGCAGTTGATTCAGAACTCGCTCTAGTAGAAGAACTTACATTTCCCCAATTCTTAAATCTCTTCATTGGCTTCCAGTTTCTTTCAGGATCAATTTTAAAATTCTGGTTCTTACTTTCAGATCTATTCATGGTCAGACTCCTCCTTACATCAGTGATCTGATCCAGCCTTACACCCCAGCTCAGGCTCTGAGGTCTGTGGATCAGAATCTACTGATGGTTGCCCACAAAGCCATGAACTCCCATGATGACTTTTTACACACCTCTTTATTTAGTAATGGCTTATTGGTCGCAACAATACCGTATTTAAATTCAATTTGCAAGGTTGTTACGGACAGCTGCGATTGCTTGGCTGGGCGGCAAAGCATTTTAAGAGCTGTTTTAGGTCAGGGCACACTGTTGAGTTTGCAGGTTCAAATAAATGTTGATATAGAACATATTTTATTCTCAAAATGATTATTGATTTCATATTATTATGAAGTTATTTGGGTTTTAGTGAGAATTTAGAAAAATATAAACCACAAATTGGGAAATGGTTTAACAAGTTCAAGGAGGGATTATGAGGCTTTAATGTGTATTTTAATAGTGAAAATACTTGCGGAATTAATGAGGTTTCGAGATGTAGACCCAGGTATAAACAAGGGATCACTGTACCCACAAGTTTGTTTTCAAGTGATACCTGATAATTGGTACGTAGTTGAGGTTCACTTAAGCCGACGAGTGAAACAGAGAAGTCTCCGTGCACAGAAGGAAAGAATCATTCATCAGTTAAACGAACGCCCGCCGATCGCTCTCTACTTCTAACAGCCGTTTTCTCTGGACTTCCTGTTTTGGCCCCGGCTCAGCGAATCGCCGGCGATATCATTAAACGGTGCCAACAACAGCACTTCCCGTCAACACAAACATTCCCCTTCAAAATTTACGGCTGTGGTTTCCTCCCTGTCGCCCCGTGGAGTAAATACTCACGGGCGTCCCTGTGAATGAGCTCCTCTTCTCCTTCCCGGCCGCCGCTAATTCACGCTAACCTGGCTGGAACGAGGCGGACAAGAAGGAGCATGTTCGAAGGAAATGAAACGTTCCATTTTCTGCCTTCAGACTGTGATGTCAGAAGGTGATGTATGGCGGAGGCGGTGCGGAGCCATCCCTCATGATATTCAGACACATACATACATGCGAATACAAACACACTCTCCGAAAGGCCTCCCACGCCGGAGGTGTTGAAAGTCTTGTAAGTCTTGAAATGCCAGTTGAGACGCTTGCACTTCTCTTTCACGGCGGAGCTGACGAATGGCGGCGTTGAAACATATTAACCATCTCTCTTTGTGAGCAGACGAACAGTTAGTCCGACTAATGACCCCCGAAAGGATCAAAACAAATGCAGGCGGGAGGAGGAGGGGTGATGCTAAAAAGAGCTCGCTGACCTAAAGAAGGTTCATGTGGTCGTTTCATTTTCTTCCTGATCCATTCATTTGAATGAAAAGAATATATATTTAAAATTTTATTTAAGATTTTCTTTGGTCAATAAAGACTGATTTTCTTTATGAATAAAGTAATACTAATTAGTGCTAATTAAAAAAACAAAAATTAATTACATTTTATATAAAGATAAAATATTCTATAAAGAATAAATAAATGAATGAAAAAAATATAGTATTTATTAGAGGGAGATGTATTTAGAAATATTTAAAATACATTTTTAATTAATTGTTGATGTTACAAAAGGTATTGACTAGTCGTATATATTTGCATTCATTCATATATTATTTATTTGAATAAATATTTTAATCGTCAAAAAAATAAAAGATTATATATATAACATATCCATAAATAATATTAAATAAATATAAATAATAAATAAATATTAAAAATACTAAAGTTTTATAAATGATTCCTGTCACAAATGTTTTAAACTATTCATATATATTTTGCATTTATTCACGTATTATCCATTTCTATAACATTTTTAACACTCAAATATATATATTTTATTCGTAATTTTATGTCATTTGGCTAGGGTAACCTAATTGCAAAGAAAATTAATCAATGAATTAAATGATATAACTTTTAACAACACTACTATTAAAACATGAATAAAAAACTTTTTTTGTATCATATAAAAGATATATGTTTCAATAATTGTTTCTTTTTAATGAATTGTTGAAGTCACAAATTTTTAAAATAATACTTTCAATCGTATATTATTCATTTTTATAAATATATTATTAGTAAATTCATAATCGAGATGAACAAATATCCTTTGCATTATCTGGTCACTATTCATAATCATCTATTTGGTATGTTTCAGTAGATTTTATATTATTATGTAACTATTTTAAATGAAGTTCTGGGTGAAGTTTCTTCTCGTCCACATTCCTCCACGTGTGAGAGAATTATCCCAAACAATCAGATTGTGTGTCTATCAGCGTTCCATCACTATAAACAAGTCACTTAAACAGAACTGGATCCACTTCTTCCTCTTCCACTCTCACCCACATCTGCCCTTCTATCTGGGTCCTGCCATCGACCCGGCAACGCTGCGATAACTCCTATCAGCGCCGCCATCAACACCGAGCAACAGCTGCTCCAACCAGTCGGGGGAGGCCACCTGCAGCTTCCTGCACCGGAAATGTCACTCACAGCGTTTCAGTCGTGATAAGTATTTACTGTTGGAGGCCGTTTGACTGGAAGTTGTTGAGCTGTTGGAACATTAAAGTTCACCCAAAATTCACTCATTTCTGACTCACTTAAGTCGACCAAGAACTATTGTCAGAGCTTTCTGTTACTTTTTAGGGTTATAAGAAATGTTTGTTCATTTTAATGTAGCGACTGGAGATACATTATGTTTAAAATACATTACTCAAATTTGTAATTTTGTAAATTGATATTTTATTTTAAAGTTTGTAAATTTGTTTCAGGAAAATGTTATTTTGCTTCAAAGTTTGTAAATTTGTTTCAGGAAATTGTTATTTTGCTTCAAAGTTTGTAAATGTGTTTCAGGAAAATTTTATTTTATTTCAAAGTTCATTGTTTTGTTTCAGTTTTATTATTTTATAAGAAATGTTTGTTCATTTTAATGTAGCGACTGGAGCTCAGTTGTCTTCACCTCAGTCCAAAAACACACTTTAAAAACATCCTTTAATTTAAATACCTGAATGGTATTTTAATATATGAAGTGATCTTCTTCCCGAAATAAAACCTTTAATCTGTTTGTGGTTTTGCTTGTAATGACGAGAATTAGCGTAAGTAGCATGTAGCATGTAGCGTGTAGCATGTAGCATGTAGCATGTAGCATGTAGCATGTAGCATGTAGCATGTAGCATGTAGCTTGTAGGTTTCTAACCTATTTATTTCTGAAAAGCATTTTGATTCAGTGTAAGTCGTCTGTAAGGTGTTGTGTTGATCCAGATTTTCTACAAAGTTATCTAGTGACTCTTCAAGAAGCCCTTTTTTCTGGGATTTTTATTCCAAAAATAAGCAATTAAAACAGTGAGACACAACATCTAGTGTAAATAGGAAATAAATGGTATCATTTATTTTTCATTCATGTTCATTTTTTTGCTGGCCATTATATACCTTGCTGTATGGGACGGTGAGACTTGCATGATACGTAGAAAGTCACCGAGCGACATCGTGGGAAATACTGAATCTTTTCATCGACCATCGCTTTTCTTAGTGAAGATAAAACGACACCTTGTTATCAACAGGAAGTCCATGTTTACAGATGACATCCTCTTGTCAGTTTCATCAGCCGTATGGATGAGTATCAGCACCTCTATCTTCTATCTCTAGTGTTAGGACGAGCCATGATGCAACATAGCTTACGTTCTGAGGTTCACTTTACCGTTGTGACCCGTTGTACTAATGGCTACGGTTAAGATTTGTAGGGTTTTGAAGAGTCTTGTTTTATTATTGTGTATTTATACACATTGTATGTTTAAAAACATCGAGATATGCTTCATCACTACATCACTATTATTACAAGTTGGCCAAAGTACTTTTTTTTTTTTTAAGTCTATTAAAAAATGTGCAGAGTTGTGTAAAACGTTCAATCTCACGCAAACAAAACCAAAAGTACATCTTTATATCAATACAATCCATTAAATACTTAAATAATAACACAAAAATGTAAAAGAAAATTTAAAACAAAAAAAATTTCTTCAGGAAATGTATATTTTATTTAAAAGTTTGTCAATTTGTTTCAGGAATTTGTTATTTTATTCTCAAATTTGTTTCAAGAAATTGACATTTTATTTTAAAGTTTGTAAATTTGTTTCAGGAAATTGTTATTTTGTTTCAAAATTTGTAAATGTGTCTCAGGTCAGTGTTATTTGGCTTCGAGGATTGTAAATATGTTTCGGGAATTTGTTATTTTGCTTCAAATTTTGTAAATTTGTTTCAAGAAATTGTTCTTTTATTTCAAAGTTTGTTGTTTTGTTTCAGTTTTATTATTCATTTATTTTTTAAGATCAATATATATATATATATATAAATATATATATATATATATATATAATCTTTAACCTTTTTAAGAATGGAGGGAAGAAACCGGAGTGCAAAAATCATGTACACTTCAAACCTAAGATTAAACTGAAGGTAATTGACCTTCGTCATCATCTTGAGACTCGTAGTAGAACTCCACGGATAGATTGACATAATAAAGGGAAGATTGCAAACGGATCAGTGCAGGAATAAAAACCTGTGTGTGTTAGTTTCATAATTCTTCAATGTCAAAACAGGGTGAGAAGGAGGTGAATAATTCCACCTTGTTTTTGAAAGAATTTATCGTTCTCTTTGTTTGCGTTCACACGTTTCATCAGACCACGATCAAAAGATAGTCGCGTTGCCAGCAAGTCTTGTTAGAACTTCACAGAAGGTCGTAGTTCAGACGGTTGTTTGACAAAAGTCCACATCAACCGTCAAGTATGGTTTCCTGCCGATGATTCACGAACCTGCATTTATTATGAGCGGCAACAATGGACCTGTAAAGCTGTCACGACGGGTCAGAATTTACGCACCGAACCGTTGGACCACGCATTTCTTTCTTTCCTCCTTTATTCCAAAAAGTTGACCCGGCGACTTTCACCGCCATCAAAACCTCGGGATCGGGTTGCGGTCGTGACGTTTATCCATCTAGAATATCGATCACCATTTGATAGCCGGGCCTTCTAATGATGTTCACCTTCAGGGCCGAGCATCGATCGGTCGATCACAGTTGGTTCTAGAAGTCGTAACATGAGCCCGACGACAACAGACGAGCACAATTACCTCCATTTCATGCTCTGATGGGAAGAGCTGGAGTTCGCAAATGATCACTTCTGATGAATAAGTAAACATTCGTATTGTACACGATGATGTTAACATTAACGTCCAAGTTACACTCGCAACACCAGAAAACTTTTCTCAAACACACACAACAAACTAATTAATCAGCAGAAAACTTTTGATGTAAAATTCGCAATTGTGTCGCAATTTCGATAACCATTATATTTTAAATTCTCTGGTTGAGGACATTAATATCAGTACACAGGACAGTTAGTGATCCAGAAACCCTCAAAATATCAAATATACAGTAAACATATATCTATGTCTACATCTAATATCTAAATTTCATTTTAAAAAATAAAGAAAAATTAAAAAAATAATAATAAAAAACTAAAATAGAAATAGAAATAAAAGTAAATATTAAAATAAATAAGAAATAACTAGAAATAGAAATACAGATACTTTTTTTTTAAATAGACTAAAAAATAAAAATAAGAATAAGAATATAAATAGGAATATAAATAAGAATAAGAATAATATTTACAAATATAAATAGAAACAGATGAAATAGAAATAGAAGTAGGAATTATAAAATAAATAAAAATAAATAAAAAATAAATAAAAAAAATAAAAAAGGAAAATAAAATAAAATAAAATAAAATAAAATAAAATAAAAACACTATTTTCCTTGAATGGAACGCGTATTTCCTTTTTACTTGTTTTACTAATGTGCTGTTTTAATTGATTGTGTCATTTTTAACTGAAGTTGCTTGCTTTTATGTAAAGCCCTTTGTTAAGAAAAACTTCTGTTAAGAAAGTGCTATAAAATTATAATTAAAATTAAAATTAAATCCTGTCATTCTTGTACCATTCCCAAATGTCCTGGAATTTTCCGTGGACAGATAAAAGACATAGATAAATTGGATAGCAGAAGGCGAAAACAGTACTTTCTCTGAAAATGTAGTGATGATAAATGGTCTAAAAATGAATTAAAATGTAATGGATTCAATTCTGAGGAGGAAAATGGAGAATACCTGATATTTGCAGATATAAATTAGAACGAAAATAAGTGATTTAAAATGTAACAAATTAAAAATAATGGAAAAAATAAAAAATAAATTCAATAAATATATAAAAATTAAACACAAATATGAAAATATACTTCAATGTCAATAGTTAAAAAACTGACAAAAAGAGGATGTCAATATGTGTCACTTAAAAAAAAAATAAAAAAAATAGAGAAATAATAATTCACTTGATGATTCACTCACTGAGCCTTTGACAAACCATCCAGTGGGAACAACAGCTCCAAAGGAAACGCGTTTTGTTCAGCAAATAATCTGGATTACTCTATAAAAGATGATGGACAAGTTTTAATGTCTTTCTCTGTTTGCTCTTGCTGGGAACAGCTGAGAGGAATGTATCACGTCAGGAATCTTGGCAGACGACATGACATTGAGATGTGACTCATGTAATCTGCTGCTTTGACTCGGCACAATCCAGGCAAGATGAAACAAGATTCCTCCTCAGTCCCACGTGCACGGTCGCCCAATAAACCCAACGTGGAAGTCGATGCGAGAGAAAAAAAGCGACAGGAACATCCATCGGATCCGATCCCACATCCCGACACATAACATGAATCAGTGAGACTTTAAGAAAACACTTCTCTTTCTTCCACCCCTTTTTTTTTTCTTTTCCATCCATCATTTGTCAAGTCGTTTTCCAAAAGGTATAATCATTTGAATTTCCAAATCACATAATAATGTCTAAGAAGCGTTTTGCTCTGTGACTGGAAATTCCTCTGGGCTTCTGTCGGGACTCGCTTTCCAGGCCAAGACCAGGTGACATCATCGGGAGAAAAACTTAAACAGAAAATAAACACCTTGTTTTTCGTCTGAGTCACCATGTGGGGTTTTTGTGTGGTTGATTTACTGTCTTGACCAAAGTAAAAATAAAGGTTTGTTTTGGCTGTATTTATTTAATGGGAAAAGATTGAGTGATCTGGATCTGTCCCAGGGCCTCCTCCCAGTTGTTCAAAACACCTTTGCATGGAGGCATGATAAAAATTATAAAAATCCCTGTCCTGTTGTCTTTCCACATGCTTGGAACACCTCACTACAATAACTTGGGGCACTTGTGGAAGGTTGTAGGTTCTCATCCAGCATTTTTGTGTGCAACATGTATGGTCCCCCCAGTGCTTCTGGAGATTTAATCCTGGAATTTGGGTAACCTAAATTAAAAAAAGGAATATGCAGTAGATTCATGAATGGATATTAAAGCAATATTCCACCCCCATTTTCTACTCACCCTCATACCGACTAAAGCTTGAGATTATTTTCACAATAATCTGTTCCTTTTTGGATTTGTAAACCTCAATTGTTCAGAAAAAAACTTGAATAAGTGTTTTTTTTAAGCTTGTCCGCTATACTAGAATAAAACCTGTTCCTTTTTACAGTTATAGGCAAAAATGTAGGTCTATGCTAACGTAGCGACTGATGCTAAATTGTCTTCTTTCATCTTCGTCCAAAAATACACACTTAAAAACATCCAAATACCTCCAAACTGCTCGTCTGTAACGTCCATCTTGGATTGAAGCCTCGACAAGAGGAATTGTTCCCGAAAAACTTAAATACGTTTATATTTTACAAGTTTGTTTTAAGCTCCAGCTCCAAATTCATCCTCATTGAAACAAATTCCAAGCGTCAAGATTTACGCTGATAGCCTGATCTCCTGCTAAAACAAACCTTATAATATATAGCGGTTAATTTTTATTTTCGGTACAATTCCTCACGTCGAGCCTTCAATAAAAGACGGATGTTACAGACGAGCAGTATGGAGGTATTTGGAGGTTTTTAAGTGTCTTTTTGGACGAAGACGACGACAAGTGACTGAACAAACATTTCTGTCTGTAAATCTAAAAAGGAACAGATTACTCTGAAAATAATCTCAACCCTTAGTTGACATGAGAGTGAGTAGAATATGAGTTTGCATTTTGGATGAACTATCACTTTAAAGGATAAAGTTGAAAGTATTTGCTATTAACGAGACAAGTTGTTCTTCAAAAATACAGCCACGTTTCCATATTTTATTTTATTTATTTCCCACTCATTGTGTCAGTGATATTTTAGAATTGCCAGATAAATTGTTGTCATTTTAAACTTCTTTAAAAATGTGCACCTAAAACATCCTGATATTGGTGTTTAATTTAAATTAAGGTTGAAATGAGCTTTGAGCTAAAAACATTGTATTGAAAAAAAGGGTTTCATTATAAAATATTTTATGTACCACGACAACTTAACAAGCTTAAACTTGCTAGTGATGGAAAACAGGATAATGATGTAAAACACTGATTTTATTCTTTTATTCTGTCTATTTGTCGCTGGTGAAGGTGCACCAACAATTTTATTGTTTATTTATCAATCGAATAATGAATGTATGCCAATAATTACAAACTCCAAACGCGCCTTATTGTAAATCATCATCTTAACCATATTCATGACATGTTTACTTGTATGTTTTTGTACTTAACCAACACTTTGTGTTGGACTTTCGAGGGATAATAAGGGGCTGTTCACAGTTAATGGGTTTGTGCTTCAGGGTCAAGCTGCTTTTCCCTCATTTGGATACTAATTGTTACAAATGACTGTTTAATTACACAGATTACATAACGAGGATGTAATAGCGCCTTAATGATCGCAGTCGCTGCTTTGAAACGTTTGTTTGTTTGCTCTCAGTTTTAATGCGCTTTACTTATCTGCATGTTTTTTCTTTGTGTTCTTACGGAGTAATGAATTGTGTTGACAAAAGTAGAAAATGTTGGCGGAGAACCCGTGTCGAGGATGATGATGTTAACGTGAGGCCGGGGTTGATGGACGGCGTCCACGCTCGGTTTAGTTTCGGGGTGAGGTGGAGGTGAACAGCCAGGGGAGCGGGATGAAAGTTGGGTTTGTTTTGCACCTACAGGACTTCAGCCGAGCAAGACTGGAAGTGATCTGGATCATGGACAAACATTCTTCTTTTGCCGCCGGAAAAAATGGAACCGATTGAAGATGCGGAGGTGAGTTAATGTTTTACACAGACCAGGCAGGTGAAGGAATGATCCCCCCCCCCCAAAAAAGACTTATTTTAGCTTATTTTATAGTTTTAGCTCGATTTTTCCTGTACCAAGTGGTGACTTTAAGTGCCGTGGCGAAAGTTAGCTTGTGTTCTCGCCGACTAAATCTCTTCCTCTCCTCCTGGAATCAATCTTAAATCCCAATTATCTTTCTTTAAGAATATATTTTAGACCAATTATGTTCTATTCTATTCAGTCAGTATTTATGACACATGTTATTGTCCTGGTTTCCACTGCTAACTAATAACATGCTAGCATTAGCTATTGAAGTATATCTGGATGAACAGGTTTTTCTTTCTTACTTTCACCTAAAAATATTAAAAACATAAACTGTTTGCTTAATTATTAATTGCCAATAGTGAGTCATTTAAGTGCTAAGAGTGCTAACGAAGAAAAAAAAAGTTGTCGGTGAAAGTTTAGAATGTCAATATCATAGCATATGTCAATCAAACAGCACGTTGATCAATGAAAGTGAATCTCATTTTTAATAAACATTTCTGGATGACTTGTTTTATAATGTAAATAAGTACTATATACGTGTACCCTGCCTCTTCCCCTTGGTAGCTTCATTGATTCCAGACTATGCATAAATGAAGGACCAAAGAAGAACAAAAACAATTGTGTTCTACATATGTTTAGTGGACAAATACTTAAGTTCTGCCCATAGTTTACACGTTTTATTGGTTTGTTTTTGGGGAGGGGCGTGTCAAACCGACGGAGGTGAGTGTCCATTAACAAGGAAGCACGAACAGGGATATAAAGCTGCTGGTAGATTCCAGCACCAATTCTATTTCTGAACAAAATATTCTTCTCTCTCAAAGTCATATTCAGGGAAACATGTTCCATCGAGGTCCAACTGAAAGTCACTGCAGCCTGTGCACAATCCACTGGGGTGACTTATGAATCTTTTATCAAAACTGGCCTAATTGCTTAACCATCCATGTCCCAGTCCAGCCATGAAAGCTCGGAAGGGAGACTGGGCATGTCGTGCAAACAAACTGGCCAGGACTCGCCGCTCACCAATATCTCTGTTATTATTGATTTATTTTCCATGAATAGATAGAGTCTGAGGCTAAAAAATCAGATTTTAGTTCTTTAGGCAAGTGTTTTTCGGGACACTTCGCAGACACACATTCACACATTTTAAAACAGGAAAATGTTGTATCTTCTGAAGGTTCTAACCAGGGTTGTACCAAATCCAAACAAACAAAATGTATTGATTGTAAAATGTTTTTTTAATCCAATTGTATTATTTTATATCTTTACCTTTTGCACTACCTCATAACTGAAGCTACTCATCATAGTTGCACAACCGTTTCTATTATAAATATTTAACGTGAGGTTCTTATACTTGGTAAATGTTGTATAAATGGTTATTTTTAGCATTTATTTGTTAATAAAATATTAGTTTTCTTTTGCTTCATCCCCAAAATGGTATGGATTATTATTTTCCTGAGCATTTGCATCTATTAGAAAATGCTATTTAACAACCCTAGTTCTTGCAGTTGACCTAAACTCCAGAGGAAGATGGTTGTAGACAAGCGGAACTCCTCAACATGTTTGAAGAAGGAAACATGTTCTAAAGTCGCACAATGTTTTCACCCATTATAGAGACTTCTGGAATGTAATTGATGGATTCCTTTATATATTTTTTCCCGCGGTATGTAGTCATCATGTATGTTTGTTTGCAAAGAAGCTTAACGTTTTTCAAGAAAATGCTTAAAAAATACAAACATTAGGACAAGTAACAGTAATTACTATATAAATGACTTTAAAAACAACAACAAAGCATTCAATTGAATCACTTTAAATCAATGCAATAATTGTGTTGTTACGGTTTATTCCACGTTGTTTAAGGGTTGCTTGATAAAATTGCTGGAGGCTTGATAACTCAAGTGCCAGGTTAAGTCCAGTGGTTAGGATTCTGCACAAAACCTACAGAGTCGATGCCTGCTCAGTGGATTTTGAATATGAATGCAAAACAATTCTTTAATCTTGATTCATGTCTGTTCTTGTTTTATTGACGTTGTTTTGTACTCTCTTGTGATATCACGGATTCTCTCTTTATGCGTTTCCTCTGTATTTAGAATGCATATTTAACAAGAAAATGTTTATATAAATTACATTTTGTGTTTGATAAAGATACTTAAAGTTTATATTTTCTTATTTAAGTTCTATATTTTACTTTAAGAAAATACAAATATCATGTTTGATCAGCATTTCTATGCATCTCTGTAACAGCAGTTTGTCCTCCTTCCACTTCACAACCCGACCAGAAACCAGCGCCTCCACGATTGCCAAAACCTCGGAGTCACGGCCGAGACCAGGGACACCACAACGCTGGCAAAAACAAGCTTGCGCTTCCTGTCCTTACTCACCACCCCATGAAGCAAAACAGAAATATAAAAACACACACTATCTCACTCCCACTCCTCCGACCGGATTCACAGAGGAAGTCTGAGTGACCAAGAGTGTCCGTTGTGCGACGTTTGACTCCCTGAGCATCTCCCAGGAATCTCCCTGATATTCCCAACAGCTGCAGACTCGCAGTTAGACCCTGGCTTTGGAAAAGCCTCCCTGAAAGCAAACAATCTGAAAAAAACTGGAGTGTTAGTTTCCCAATAAGACGGCTGAGTCTGTTTAGTTATTTGAAACGGATGCAGAAGTGACTCAGTCAGAAAGAGGGTCTCGCTAACTCCTCATGGATTATTCTGGGTACTCTGATTTCCTCCCACAGTCCAATAATAGGCAGAACAGTTTATAGAAATGTGTGTGAGGAGTGATTATCTCTGCAGTTTGAGCCCAAGTTTATGCAGGAAAAGTCCTTTTTTACTTGGATATTTCAGTTGTAAAAAGTTGAAAGTACTTTCCCAAAGGAATTTTTTGAAGTTATATACGTATAATGTAATTACTTGTTTGTTCATTATATTTTATGTATGAGCAGTTATGGTGCTGAATAGTTTTTATTTGTTCAGGCTTTTCCTTGATTTTCTGGAACTCCTGTTGTGTTATCAGTTTTATCTTGATCTTTAAAGTATATACTTTATTGAATATTGTTTTGATTGTTTAAGCGCTTTGTGACCCTGGTCTGGAAAAGCGCTATATAAATACAAATTACTTACTTACTTACTTACATCTGCTAGTTGGTCAACGGAAAGAATGTTATTAAATTTACATTATCAAGAGTAAAGATGTCCTAATAAAAGAAAATATCTAAAAAAATTCCATTTCTAATTCTTTCCAATGTCTGAATTCCAGCACAGGAAACAGCGCACAATAGCGTCTTTCGTGCAGAAGTCATTGACACTAAGACAATACGCCACTGATATTATCTTTTGTTTGACAATCCAAACCAAGTGAAAGACGCCATTCTTCCTTTTCTCGCTCCTGCTTCCTTGAGTCAACACGTGCACCTGTGCGCATAATTACAGATGCGCCATTCACGCACAGCTACCATTAAAAGAAAGGGAATGGCAAAGACTGGAGGCCACAACAACCGCTCGCGGTTACGTAACATCAACCTCCCCTAACACACACAACACACTCAAAACACACACATAAAAAACACAACCCTCCTCTGTCGCTCCAATTGTCTGGGTGTTTTTGTTTTGGGTTGCGCTTTTTTTCCTTAGTTGGTGAAGGGGAAAAAAAAGGAAATTGCATTGTGTTTTTTTCTTTCCCTTTCTTCGGGGGTCTTTGTTTGAGGGGCTGTTGTGATGGAGCTGCAGTTCTCGACGCCTCCGTTGGAGGGCGCAGTGACTGTATCTCTGTGCCCTGGGACGCTCAGACAAAAGAGAAACTGATGTAAGTGAGAGTTCACTCACCGGTGTGATTCTGTTATTGTTTTTCTGGTTTTTGATCCCAAATTGGTCACACTTAAGATGAGACAAGACAAATTTTATGAACACATGTATTACAAGCATATTAGTTATTTGTTAGCATGTGGTCTTTATATGGCTCTTATCATGATTTTTATCTACAGGATAGTAACCAACAAATCACTATAAAGAACATCTGATTTTTTAATAGTAAATAAAAAATATTCGGATTATCAATTCGCGTTCCCTAATCTGAAGTGTTAAGAGTATGTTATTGTTTATTTATCTAAAGAGTGTAGAATAATTTGACTAGAATAAATGGACATTATCAATTGATCACCTCCCAAAGGTCTGATGTTTACACTTCACAAATTTAAAAATGCTCATTCAATAATAAAGATGTACACAGAAGACTAAACAATTCCTGTTTACATCTCCATTAGTGTCGGTTTCTAAATATTGTCAAGGAGAAAGTGTGTTGGTTTTGATCCACCTACTCTCGGCTCTATTGTGTTTCTGCATTCCTTTATTTCTCTCCTCCAGTGTTTAGGCTATTTCTATTGATTCACCTTGAAGAAAAAAAAGAGAAAAAAGCAGCCAGTCTGTCTCCCGTCGCATCATCCAGCCCCACAGCCTGCCTCCCTCCTCCTCCTCTCCTCACCCTCTCATCCCTCCCCTCCGCCGGGGGGAGGGAGGAGTCTGCTCTCCTCCCGCACTACTACTGCTAGTATAACTCCGAAGCCCAGCCACAATGTGTGTCAGAGGACTGTCTATGCTCCCCAAGTGGATGACTGCTCCAGATCCGAGACACTGACTGCGACCCTGCGACGCGATCTGGATCTGCAAAAGTCCCATCCCAAGTTTAAGACCAGGTGAGACCATCTCCTCGAGCAGGACCTGAATTATTAAACCCACTCGAGATCATGTGTTGTCATCACGTGGTTTCTTATGGTTTTTGATTTAACTTTAGTTTTGTGAGGTGTTGTGGGATGTGGGTCCCCCCTCCTCCCCATCCAGGGGTCCAGGTGATGCTCGGACTCTAAACGTCTCTTTTTCGTTCCTCCAGGTTTGTCGACTGAGGCAGAAGGATGCCGATGATCGTCAACAAAAACTCCGACTCGGAGTTCGACTCTTTACAACCCTGCTTCTACCCGGACGAGGACTTCTACTTCTGTGGTCCCGACTCCGCGCCCCCGGGGGAGGACATCTGGAAGAAATTCGAGTTGTTGCCCACACCGCCCCTCTCGCCCAGCCGAGCGGCGCTACCGGGTGACCCGGCGACACCCACCGCGGACTCCCTGGGCTTCGGCTTGGACGACCCCCTGGACTGGGCGTCGGAGCTCCTGCTCCTCCCCGAGGACGATATATGGGGGGCGTCCGACGACGTGGATCTGTTCGGCACCGCTTTGGATTCTAACCCCAGCAGCAGCATCATCATCCAGGACTGTATGTGGAGCGCCTTCTCCGCCCGGGAGAAGCTGGAGCGCGTGGTCACGGAGAAACTGGGCAAAGCCATCTCCGCCGCCGCGTGCGCGTCATCCGCGGCCGCCGCGAAAGACGCGAAGGCGCCGGAGGTGGCGTGCGTGAGCGCCGGGTCGGAGTGCGTGGACCCCACCATAGTCTTCCCCTTCCCCGTCAACAAGAAGACCAGCGGCGACACGGGCGTCAGCACGACCCGCGGCAGCTGCGCCAGCGATTCCGGTAAGAATCAAACAAACCACTTTTTTTATTATTTTTATTTCTCAGTAGCAGTTCACGTCTTATGACTCGGATTGTGGCATTCAAGTGACACACTTTATGTAACCAGCGGCTCATCCGGCAGATGGCAGTAAAAATGGGCAATTACGCACAAAAGAAAAACGGTTCTCGAGTGAGGGGACAGTGATGATACCACAGCTTAGAAGTCAGGAGGAAAACACTTGTTCCACTTTCAGGATTTATTGGCGTCGGATCTAAGGGGGGAAAAAAACGTGCGCGTCTTAAACAAAGTCGTTATCGTCGTGAAACGCGCAGACAAAGACCTTCCAAAAAGCTTGGCACACAAGTGCCCGAACGCCCCCTTTCCAAAGACAGACAGGGCGCGGAGGAGGGTCCCGGAGGTTTCGGAGGATTGGAAAAAAAAAAAAAGTAGGGGTGACAGCTTTTTGAACGAGCGCTTCCATCTCGACAGCTGTCTCTCTGGCGCCTCTCCAAGTCTTAAAGTGCGGTGATCCGAGTGCGCCTCAGTGCCGCATCCGCCGCCCTTCTTTTGTGCTGCACGCGTTTTTTTTCCATGTGGGTTTGATCCCCCAGACTTCCTTGAAGTTAAGATGCTTTTTTTTGAACAATGCGACTTCAGGGATAGAGGGAGGATGAGACCACTTGTAACTTTATGTGTCACTCTTATCTTATTTATTCCACTCCAGTTAAAATGAGATGTTCCATCCTGGATAAATCTCTGCCTTTACATGTGGCATCCCCTCCCTTCCCCGCCCACCCCACATCCACCCAGCTGTGCCCTGCTTTATTTTGAAAGGCAGTGCCAGACTGTGTGAAGTGGTGTAAAAAAAAAAAAAAGGGCACACTCTTCTGATGAGCCCTGAGCTGATAATAAGACTTAACATCACAAAAGCATGTGGACCAGGCCGCACACATGGTTGGCCCTGTGATCTTTAAAAAGAAGAAAAAAAAAAAAAAGTTCCCCGGTAAGTCGCTCCAGGTATTAGCCTTTATTTTTTTTCCCTAGCAAAGTTAATTTCCTACTCACTATCTGACAGTCAGCAGGGCTGCAGCGCCGCTGATAGACTGAAGGCTTCGGACTGAAGGCTTCAGACTGCCTCTGAGAAGATTAGGGGGAAGTTTAGAAAGAAGCGAGAGAGAGAGAGAGAGGGAGAGAGAGGGAGAAACGGCGTCTCAGCAGCGAGGCCGAGTTTGTCAACGCCTGTGCCGAAGATTAGCCGAGGAGTGTCTGACACTAAGAGGTTTCTGCTTATGCAAACAGCGGTTGAGCAACACACTCTCACTCACACCTGTCAGCCGCGGGTACATTGTCAGAATAGTTGCTGTGTCAGAGAGATTAAGTCACTCATAATCTGTTCTTTCTCTGCTTTCCCAGAAGACGACGACGACGACGACGATGAGGACGACGACGACGATGAGGATGATGATGATGATGATGAGGAAGAGGATGAAGAGGAGGAAGACGACGAGGAGGAGGAGGAGATCGACGTGGTGACGGTGGAGAAGAGGCGATCCAATAAGTCGTTGGTCACCATCTCCGTACACCCGAGAAGTCATGAGCAGAGGTCCCTGGTGAGTCGGTTCGTCAGCCGGGCCCCCCAGGAGCTCATCCTGAAGAGGAGCTCCGTGCACCAGCAGCAGCACAACTACGCCGCCCCCTCGCCGTACACCTCGGACGACGACCCCTGCCCGCCGTCCAAGAAGCAGAAGACTTCCGACGCGGGACGACACGGCACCAGAACGAACTCCTCATCCTCCTCCTCTTCCTCCTCGTCCTGCGGCTCCTTCTCCGGCTCGTCGCGGAGGAAAAGCTCCAACGGCGGCGGCGGCGGCGACAGCAGCCCCCGCGGGAGCTCGGACTCTGAGGACAGCGAGCGCCGGCGCAACCACAACATCCTGGAGCGCCAGCGCCGCAACGACCTGCGCTCCAGCTTCCTGACACTGCGCGACCACGTGCCCGAGCTGGCGCACAACGAGAAGGCGGCAAAGGTGCTCATCCTCAAGAAGGCCACCGAGTACGTGAGCTCGCTGGAGACGGAGGAGATGAAGCTCCAGCGGGAGAAGGACAGACTCCAGGCCCGCAGGCAGCAGCTGATGCGCAAGCTGGAGCAAGCTAGGACTCGCTAACCGACATCCACGCAGGAACTCTCAACCCCACAATGACCCCCTCGCCTCAGTCTGCTTGACTTTGAAATCACACTCATACGCATGCATATCTTTTTATACTATCTCAGTGGATCCTCAAAATGCCACGGGCGCAGGGGGGCGTTGCTCAGACTGTCACTGCCGCCACTTTTTTTGCACATTTGTTGACATTAAGAATGTTAAGGGTTTACTTTTTCAAACTTCGATCCAGTCACGTTGAGGAAAGAGAGAAGAAGAGCGAGGTCTTTTTTTATAATGTCTTCCCACTCTTCTGGTTTTTTATATGATTTGTATCTTGTTTGTTTTTGTACTCACTGTGACACCAGCCTGGATGTGGGGTGTTGAACCACAGGGATCGGTGTTTAAAAAGGGCACTTTGCTTGGAGGGTTCACGTGTAGAGAGAGCAGTGCACACTTACTTTTGCCTTCACCACTGCAAAACTGTAGAGACGATATGAGGATGTAAACAAAAGCCACTACAGGTTCTCTGGTCCGCGCGACGTTCAATGTCAATATTCCACGGAAGAGTTAAGTGGTACTGGAACGAGTATTTTGTGTTTCAAATTGAAGTAGATTAACAGCAGTGCTGTTTGAATGCTGAGTTACAGGTAAAGGTGGACTCACACAGCCGCACAGGGACACACAACGTTGCGATGTTGACTTACCGAACGACACCCAGACCTCCTTTCCCTTCACTCCCAGATCACACTGGTGCTCTAGCCAATTCAGTGGATGTAATACTGTGCACCTTCGCTAGCCGACACTTTTGTAAATAACAATAGTGTACAGACAGAATACACTCAGATCTGCCTTGTTTTATAATGTCCTTGGTTTTCTTTTATAAAAACACACGTCAGGAAACTGCCAATAACTAGACTGGAAGTTTATATACCTTGAAAAAGTACTGTAAGGCCTCGATTTTTGAGGGTCGTGAAACTTTGTAATATAACAATATATTGTTTTTTTTCTTATCTTTCTTTTGTATTGTACCATATTACTAATTCTACACATCTTTATGCTTTTAGTGTGAATCTGATACATACTAAATTTGATACTTATATTTTCGTATGAAAATGAGTTCTCGGTAGATATCACTTTATCTTGTCTTCTTTCTCTCGCTCTATCTCAGATTATTCTTTTGTACAGTGAATATGTTCCTACCCTCATGTACCCTCCCAACCGACCTCGTACCCCTGACCCCCCCACGACCTCTTTTGGTTATATTTGTAATATCGGGTGCATAGAATTTTGGGTATAAGGATATAAGATGTTTGTTTTTTTCACTTTTTAAAATGTACATTTAGTGCTGCAACTCATAGCACTTTGAAATACCTCATTTTGAAAAATAAATAGACATCATGAAAAGAAGCTTTTTTGAGTTCTGCCTGGTTTTGTTGTTTATCACAGACTCACTCTGAAATCTCTCATCAGGTTCATGTATCAATATGTGCAAAAAGTACATATAGTATATAAAGATTACAACAACAACAACAATTACTACTGCTACTACTACTACGACATCTCATTGCAGATACTACTACAATCAATACATAGAACGACCAATACTTCTCCCAATGGCCACTACAAGTACTGCAAAAACAACTACCCCAAGTCAATATTATATAATAATTCATTATATTACAACAACAACAAAGACTACTTCTAAAGCTACAGCAGCTAATACTACTATTACTACTTAAATACCTTTCCTAGCAGTAAATAAGCCTGGTCTAAGTACCACTTGTTACATAATATGCCAACGACAAGTTAATAAATACAGTGAGCAGCTGTTTCAGTATTAGTTATGGTATTATCACAAGAAAAAAGAAGCACACAAGAACAGGATTATTATTATGATTATAATTATTAGATGTAATATTTATAATAGTCGTCTTTATGCTCGTAATCATAAATCACTTTAAGCAGTATTTGGAAATTCAAAATTTCTAGTCTTGACCCTTGGTCATCCACATTTATTTTGTTAAATTTACATTTAATTTGGTAGATTATTGTCTACCATGATCAGATAAATGAAGACAGTACTTTTTAATAAAGCTTTAACAACCTTTCTTAACAATAATAAACGATAATTATAACGCTTGTGTCCAACACAAAAGTGCCCAGGTGCACGTTTATTTAGGTGAAGTGTCATCATGTTAGGAGGTATTATTATTATCATCAAAACAAGTCATTCTAAAACAATATTGCTCGGCTCTCTCCATCATATTGTTGTTCTCAAAGAGGCGTCCTGACAAAGAAATATAGAGTGTCTTCTGAATCCTCTCCGTCTTAGCCCCCCCGCGGCTACCTCCCCCTTCTGTAGCCTCTCACACCCACACACACCTACACACTTCAAGTGCACCGGTGAACACACACTCACTCACACACTCACACACACACAAGCTCCTCTCTACTTCCCTCTTGCGCCGACGCAGCTCTTCCTACATTGTTCGGGCTGTTGCCATAGAAACTGGAGCAGCTGCTGAGTGGCAGAGTGTTTTTTTTTTTTTGTGTGTGTTTTTTTGTCTGTTAGAACGTGTATTTCTTCACCCGCGTGTGCGTGTGCGCCTGAATACAAATGTCAGTATGTGTGTCTACCTTTTGTCCCGGGCTGTGTGTGGCCCCTGCCCCTGATACACCCGGGCGTTGTGCTGGGCCCGCCATAATGCCAGGGACAAGGGTGGACACTGTTTACCAACATCAGCCACATGGCTCTGGCCTTCTCCCCTTCACCTCCTCCCGCCTCCTTCCCCCTTGGCCAAATATGTGCCACTCAGGAGCCTGGCCCCGGCTTTCTCTGGAGACGGCTGAAAGAGAAATCTGTTGCCACGGTCCGAGTCGCCATTGAGCCTTGCCGTGTGTTCACAGAGGGGCAGAAGCAGGAATTAAAAAAAAAAAAAGTACATAAAACACACATTGTGGCTGACTTTGATTAATCCCTTTCCCTCTGAAGCGCAGGATGACTTTCGAGGTCCAGGTTTTTAACGTTCAAAATCATCTGGGAAAGTGCGCCTAAGAATGCTCACTATGTGAAAGACACGGCTATATGAAGACTGATGACTTTGTTTTGGAGTTGAGACAACCCAAAACTGAGCCTCTCGGTAGGGGGGGGGGGGGGTGGAGCTGGTGGGTTACATAACCGAGGTCTGGTAGGTCTGGTGTCTTTGAACACACGTAGAGTGCATGTGTGTGTGTGTGAGACGGGAGTCTGGTGTCTTTGCAATGTGTGTGTCCCTCTCCCGGGACTTCCCCTTAACCATCTGCCTGATGGCTTATCTTGCCTGCGTTCAAGGATGAAAACATTGACAATAACATCCCGGGCACCGACAACTTATTGTGGCTCTGATATCAAAATAACTTCTGACTGAAGACAAAAAAAACACTGGCGTGTAACTTCGTCGGCTGCCCACGTCCCACCCACGCTCCCTTGAGTTAAGCAAACATAAAACGGTGCACCTCTCAGCTGTGCACACATGCCACTTTCTTCTTCATCGTATTCACACACAATTTCCTTTTCACAGTCTGACACAAAGTACAAATGCGCCAAAGTAACAAGTATGATTCATCCAGAAGATGAATACAGTCATAACTCGAAAAACATTGGACCTTGTTGACCCAGTTCTGTCTCTTAACGGTGTAAAAATTAGGTCAAAACATTGACATTGGATATTATAATGAAGTGACTAACAGGTTGATGAAAATTATTTCCTATATTATGTATTTTATGCTCTATTTTCACACTTTTCCACACTCTGACTTTGTTTAACATGTCAAGAGTTTCTCTGTCGAGAATCTTTCTACACCGTCAAGTTAGCATCTTTCTATACAGTCTAGTTATCAACCTTCTCTACCGTCTAGTTATCAACCTTCTCTACCATCTAGTTATCAACCTTCTCTACTGTCTAGTTATCAACCTTCTCTACCATCTAGTTATCAACCTTCTCTAC
This sequence comes from Callionymus lyra, assembly GCF_982586985.1. Taxonomy (NCBI): domain Eukaryota; kingdom Metazoa; phylum Chordata; class Actinopteri; order Syngnathiformes; family Callionymidae; genus Callionymus; species Callionymus lyra. The sequence continues at coordinate 12,126,670 of NC_141830.1, forward strand.
TGTCTAGTTATCAACCTTCTCTACCATCTAGTTATCAACCTTCTCTACTGTCTAGTTATCAACCTTCTCTACCATCTAGTTATCAACCTTCTCTACCATCTAGTTATCAACCTTCTCTACCATCTATTTATCAACCTTCTCTACCGTCTAGTTATCAACCTTCTCTACCGTCTAGTTATCAACCTTCTCTACCATCTAGTTATCAACCTTCTCTACCGTCTAGTTATCAACCTTCTCTACCGTCTAGTTATCAACCTTCTCTACTGTCTAGTTATCAACCTTCTCTACAGTCTAGTTATCAACCTTCTCTACCATCTAGTTATCAACCTTCTCTACCATCTATTTATCAACCTTCTCTACCGTCTAGTTATCAACCTTCTCTACCATCTAGTTATCAACCTTCTCTACTGTCTAGTTATCAACCTTCTCTACCATCTAGTTATCAACCTTCTCTACCGTCTAGTTATTAACCTTCTCTACCATCTAGTTATCAACCTTCTCTACTGTCTAGTTATTAACCTTCTCTACCATCTAGTTATCAACCTTCTCTACTGTCTAGTTATTAACCTTCTCTACCATCTAGTTATCAACCTTCTCTACTGTCTAGTTATCAACCTTCTCTACCATCTAGTTATCAACCTTCTCTACTGTCTAGTTATCAACCTTCTCTACCATCTAGTTATCAACCTTCTCTACCGTCTAGTTATCAACCTTCTCTACCATCTAGTTATCAACCTTCTCTACCGTCTAGTTATTAACCTTCTCTACCATCTAGTTATCAACCTTCTCTACTGTCTAGTTATCAACCTTCTCTACCATCTAGTTATCAACCTTCTCTACTGTCTAGTTATCAACCTTCTCTACCATCTAGTTATCAACTTTCTCTACCGTCTAGTTATTAACCTTCTCTACCATCTAGTTATCAACCTTCTCTACCGTCTAGTTATCAACCTTCTCTACCATCTAGTTATCAACCTTCTCTACTGTCTAGTTATCAACCTTCTCTACCATCTAGTTATCAACCTTCTCTACCATCTATTTATCAACCTTCTCTACCGTCTAGTTATCAACCTTCTCTACCATCTAGCTATCAACCTTCTCTACCGTCTAGTTATCAACCTTCTCTACCGTCTAGTTATCAACCTTCTCTACCGTCTATTTATCAACCTTCTCTACCGTCTAGTTATCAACCTTCTCTACCGTCTAGTTATCAACCTTCTCTACCGTCTATTTATCAACCTTCTCTACCGTCTAGTTATCAACCTTTTCTACCGTCTAGTTATCAACCTTCTCTACCATCAAGTTATCAACCTTCTCTACCATCTATTTATCAACCTTCTCTATCGTCTAGTTATCAATCTTCTCTACCATCTAGTTATCAACCTTCTCTACCGTCTAGTTATCAACCTTCTCTACCATCTAGTTATCAACTTTCTCTACCGTCTAGTTATCAACCTTCTCTACCATCTAGTTATCAACCTTCTCTCCCATCTAGTTATCAAGCTTCTCTACCGTCTAGTTATCAACCTTCTCTACCATCTAGTTTTCAACCTTCTCTACCGTCTAGTTATTAACCTTCTCTACCATGTAGTTTTCAACCTTCTCTACCGTCTAGTTATTAACCTTCTCTACCATCTAGTTATCAACCTTCTCTACCGTCTAGTTATTAACCTTCTCTACCGTCTAGTTATTAACCTACTCAATCGTAGAGTTATCAACCTTCTCTATCGTCTAGTTATCAACCTACTCAATCGTCGAGTTATCAACCTTCTCTATCGTCTAGTTATCAACCTACTCAATCGTCGAGTTATCAACCTTCTCTATCGTCTAGTTATCAACCTTCTCTACCGTCTAGTTATCAACCTTCTCTACCATCTAGTTATCAACCTTCTCTACCATCTAGTTATTAACCTTCTCTACCATCTAGTTTTCAACCTTCTCTACTGTCTAGTTATTAACCTTCTCTACCATCTAGTTTTCAACCTTCTCTACCGTCTAGTTATTAACCTTCTCTACCATCTAGTTATCAACCTTCTCTACCGTCTAGTTATTAACCTTCTCTACCGTCTAGTTATTAACCTACTCAATCGTCGAGTTATCAACCTTCTCTATCGTCTAGTTATCAACCTACTCAATCGTCGAGTTATCAACCTTCTCTATCGTCTAGTTATCAACCTTCTCTACCGTCTAGTTATCAACCTTCTCTACCATCTAGTTATCAACCTTCTCTACCATCTAGTTATCAACCTTCTCTACCGTCTAGTTATCAACCTTCTCTACCATCTAGTTATCAACCTTCTCTACCATCTAGTTATCAACCTTCTCTACGATCTAGTTATCAACCTTCTCTACTGTCTAGTTATCAACATTCTCTACCGTCTAGTTATCAACCTTCTCTACCATCTAGTTATCAACCTTCTCTACCGTCTACTTATCAACCTTCTCTACCGTCTAGTTATCAACCTTCTCTACCATCTAGTTATCAACCTTCTCTACCATCTAGTTATCAACCTTCTCTACCGTCTAGTTATCAACCTTCTCTACCATCTAGTTATCAACCTTCTCTACTGTCTAGTTATCAACCTTCTCTACCATCTAGTTATCAACCTTCTCTACCATCTAGTTATCAACCTTCTCTACCATCTATTTATCAACCTTCTCTACCGTCTAGTTATCAACCTTCTCTACCGTCTAGTTATCAACCTTCTCTACCATCGAGTTATCAACCTTCTCTACCATCTATTTATCAACCTTCTCTATCGTCTAGTTATCAACCTTCTCTACCATCTAGTTATCAACCTTCTCTACCGTCTAGTTATCAACCTTCTCTACCATCTAGTTATCAACTTTCTCTACCGTCTAGTTATCAACCTTCTCTACCATCTAGTTATCAACCTTCTCTCACATCTAGTTATCAAGCTTCTCTACCGTCTAGTTATCAACCTTCTCTACCATCTAGTTTTCAACCTTCTCTACCGTCTAGTTATTAACCTTCTCTACCATCTAGTTTTCAACCTTCTCTACCGTCTAGTTATTAACCTTCTCTATCATCTAGTTATCAACCTTCTCTACCGTCTAGTTATTAACCTTCTCTACCATCTAGTTTTCAACCTTCTCTACCGTCTAGTTATTAACCTTCTCTACCATCTAGTTATCAACCTTCTCTACCGTCTAGTTATTAACCTTCTCTACCATCTAGTTATCAACCTTCTCTACCGTCTAGTTATTAACCTTCTCTACCGTCTAGTTATTAACCTACTCAATCGTCAAGTTATCAACCTTCTCTATCGTCTAGTTATCAACCTACTCAATCGTCGAGTTATCAACCTTCTCTATCGTCTAGTTATCAACCTTCTCTACCGTCTAGTTATCAACCTTCTCTACCATCTAGTTATCAACCTTCTCTACCATCTAGTTATCAACCTTCTCTACCATCTAGTTATCAACCTTCTCTACCGTCTAGTTATCAACCTTCTCTACCATCTAGTTATCAACCTTCTCTACCATCTAGTTATCAACCTTCTCTACCATCTAGTTATCAACCTTCTCTACCATCTAGTTATCAACCTTCTCTACTGTCTAGTTATCAACATTCTCTACCGTCTAGTTATCAACCTTCTCTACCATCTAGTTATCAACCTTCTCTACCGTCTACTTATCAACCTTCTCTACCGTCTAGTTATCAACCTTCTCTACCATCTAGTTATCAACCTTCTCTATTATCTAGTTATCAACCTTCTCTACCGTCTAGTTATCAACCTTCTCTACCGTCTAGTTATTAACCTTCTCTACCGTCTAGTTATTAACCTACTCAATCGTCAAGTTATCAACCTTCTCTATCGTCTAGTTATCAACCTACTCAATCGTCGAGTTATCAACCTTCTCTATCGTCTAGTTATCAACCTTCTCTACCGTCTAGTTATCAACCTTCTCTACCATCTAGTTATCAACCTTCTCTACCATCTAGTTATCAACCTTCTCTACCATCTAGTTATCAACCTTCTCTACCGTCTAGTTATCAACCTTCTCTACCATCTAGTTATCAACCTTCTCTACCATCTAGTTATCAACCTTCTCTACCATCTAGTTATCAACCTTCTCTACCATCTAGTTATCAACCTTCTCTACTGTCTAGTTATCAACATTCTCTACCGTCTAGTTATCAACCTTCTCTACCATCTAGTTATCAACCTTCTCTACCGTCTACTTATCAACCTTCTCTACCGTCTAGTTATCAACCTTCTCTACCATCTAGTTATCAACCTTCTCTATTATCTAGTTATCAACCTTCTCTACCGTCTAGTTATCAACCTTCTCTACCGTCTAGTTATCAACCTTCTCTACCATCTAGTTATTAACCTTCTCTACCATCTACTTATCAACCTTCTCTACCATCTAGTTAGCAACCTTTTCTACAGTCTAGTTAGTATACTTCTTGTTAGGGTCTTTCTCTATCATCTAGTTTGGATCTTTTATTACCGTCTAGTTAACATCTTTGTCTACTGTCTAATTAGCATCTTCGCTACAGTCTAGTTAGCATCGTTCTCTAAAATCGCGTTATTAACCTTCTCTACCATCTAGTTATCAACCTTTTCTACAGTCTAGTTAGCATCTTTTTCTACCTTATAGTTAGTACTCTTCTTTACATTGTAGTTAGTTAGTTATCTTTCTCTACAATATTGTTATCATCCTTCCAAATTGTCTAGTTATCAACCATCTCTACAGTCTAGTTAGCATCCTTCTTGTGAGTTTCATTCTCTACTGTATAACTAGCATCTTTCTCTACCATCTAGTTAGCATCCTTTCCTACAGTCTAGTTAGTATCCTTCTTGTTGGGGTCTTTCTCTACTGTCTACTTAGCTTATTTCTCTACCATCTAGTTAGCACCCTTCTCTACCGTTTTGTTAGCACCCTTCTCTACCATCTAGTTAGCAATCTTCTCTATCATCTAGTTTGCATCTTTTACTACCGTCTAGTTAGCATCCTTTTCTACAGTCTAGTTAGATTCCTTCTTGTTAGGGTATTTCTCTACTGTCTAGTTAGCATCCTCTTTCTACCATCTAGTTAGCATCTTTCTTTAGCATCTAGTTAGAATCCTTATCTACAATCTTGTTAGCATCCTTCTCTATCGTCTAGTTATCAACCTTCTCTACTCTATCCCTCATATTAGGGTCTTTCTCTACCGTATAGTTAGCATCTTTTTTACCATCTTGTTAGTATCCTATTCTAACATCTCGTTTGCATCTTTTACTATCGTCTAGTTAATATCTTTATCTACTTTCTAGTTAGCATCTTTCTTTACCGTCTAGTTAAAATCTTTCTTTACCGTCTAGTTAAAATCTTTCTTTAGTTCTCTCCATCGTCTCGATAACATCCTTCTCCACTGTCTTGTTGTTTTTTTTTCTTTCCACCTTGTTACGTTCACATCCTCTCTGTTGAAGATGTGAATGTAACAAGGTGGTTTGCGAAAGGTCAATTTGCGACTATGCTTCAGCCCATGATGTACAGAATTGCAAAAGGCAGTTAAGAAAAAAGTAGTCGTTCCGTCAGGTCGATGGATCTCATAGATCCGTCATGTTCAACAGGAACGAACAGCTCTACCTCCGCCAACCGACAAGGAAACGCTCTCGGGTTGAAGAGGTTTAAACATTAAGGAAAGTAATTGAAAAGAAAGTGACTTCAGTCTGAGCCCAAAAGGAAAACAACCAATACTTGTCTTTCCTACAGTTTATAGCGGTAACGACAGATGTATCCTGAGTTTGGAACTGTCGCGTACATTAGTGACAGCACCCGGGGCTCGGCCGCACTTCCTCGCGCTAACTCTGTCAGGATTTTAGCCTAATTTTCTAAATGAAGCTAATTTTAACCGGCGCCGCTGGGAAGTAAGTGCCCCTCTCTCCGATGCTTCGGCAGACATATGGCCGCGGCTTTTACCCTGATTAATACCCATTATCCCTCTGCCCGCTGACCGCCTTCCTGCCCGACTGGACGACCCAGACACTCGCTCTAATGGGCTTAGACCCCCACACATGTACATTAAAGCATGTATATGCGTCCATACGTGTGTCGTCCGATCACCTGTTTTTCGAGCTCTTCATTACCGCTTAATTGTGGACACTTGCCCCGACAACTTCCATTGTCCCGCCCGACACCGGATCTGTATTCAACATGTTAACCTTCCCATATGGAGGCAACAATGGTCGCACTGTGTGTGGACACACAAGTGTGTGTGCGCCTGCGACGTGCCCACAACCTCTGCACAAAGGCATGCCCGTCACCCAGTGCACCATTCGGGGACTCGCTCTGCCAAGAGCGCAGTTATCTGTGAGGGAAGTGTGTGTGAGGGTGTGTGTGTGTGGCGGGCGGGGGGGTGGCGGCGTTGGGGGGGGTGTCACCATCTGTTGAGGGGTTCCAGTGTGGCCGCAGGTGCTCAGAAAACAGTGTGTTTTGGTTGTGTGTGTGCGATGGTTGAGAAGCTGTGGCAGAGTATTGGGGCAGAAACTGAATGTTTGCGAGGGACGCGGACGGTTCCTTGAGGAAACCCCAATAACACTGAGCCCCGACAAAGAGTTTTTTTTGGGTAATTGAAGCGCACATAGTGGACAGAGAGGATGAGAAGGAGGGAGCGGGAGGGGAGGGAAAAAAAAAAAAAGAAGGGCCGAGTGTTTGATCAAAGTTTACCAAAGTCGGAGGAGATTTGCATACAGATGGTACTGTAGCATGGCCCCCGGAATACCTTTCTCTCCCTTTATTTTTCCTCCGCTCCCTCTCTAACACACACAAATGTAATCTGGATTCATTGAAGAATCTGTGAATAGCCTTTTCAAACGGAGGAAGAACCAACCTTGGCCGCCCAACACAGCGGCCAGATCAGAAAGTGAAGACACAAACGAGCAAACAAGAAAAGGGGCGATCATTAGGATGCGGCGAGAGAAGGCTGGAGTAGGTAGAAGTTAAAAAAAACTACCGTTTTTCTTATGCACACCATCTTATCAAATCTACTGATATTCCACCGGACTAATGTCTGCAGTCAGTCGCAAGCGAACCACAGTTCAGAGTTGTTTGAAAAGTTCGCAGCGTAATCATTAATCTGACAGTTTAGTGTATCAACACTTCAGTCAACAGGTGAGTGTTTAACATAGCTGAGCTGTCGCCAAGTGAGGCACCGATAACATAAACGGGTTTGTGGTTTTGAAGCCCCTAAAAATCAAACTGAAAGTGCTGAAAGTTCCAGAAGAAAAAAAGAATGTTGTGGGCAAGGGGGGGTTGGGGGGGTCATTACTAACGGTATTATTTACCAGATACTTTAAATAAATTGTAAAAATGGAAAGAACAGAGTGTAAAGCAATTCTAATTGTCCCAAATTCCTGTCTGTGAAGAAGTTAGGAGTTTTGTGTTGAACAGGTTAATGATACAGGAGCTTTTATTTTTTAACTTATGAGTCAGATAACTCTTGGTTAGATATTCATGTTTGGTCCCCACTTATTTTCAGATCTGTCTCTCCTCCACCACCCCTGGTTTACAAGAACAAATCATGATTAATACAGTAAAGTATTTAGAACATTTTTTTAATAATAAAGCAATTTTGTTTAAAAAAAAACAATGTTGTGCCAAATGTATTTTAAACTTGAATTGTTTATCCTTTTGTAAAAATGAAACTACAAAGATGTATTTTTAAAAATAAAGAATAAATACATGTAAGTAAGTAAGTAAGTAATATTTATTTATATAGCGCTTTTCGAGACCAGGGTCACAAAGCGCTTAAACAATCAAAACAATACTCAAAAAAGTACATACTTTAAAGATCAAGATAATACTGAGAACAACACAGGAGTTCGAGAAATTCAACGAAAAGCCTGTGAAGGGAGCTAACTAGATGGCAGAGAAAGATGCTAACTAGATGATAAAGAAAGATACTAACTAGATGGTAGAGAAAGAAGCTAACTAGACGGTAGAGAAAGATGCTAACTAGACGGTAAAGACAGATGCTAACTAGACGGTAAAGAAAGATGCTAACTAGATGGTAGAGAAAGATGATAACCAAACGGTAGAGAATGAAGCTAACTAGACAGTAGAGAAAGATGCTAACTAGACGGTAGAGAAAGATGCTAACTAGACGGTAGAGAAAGAAGCTAACTAGACGGTAGAGACGAAAGCTAACAAGAAATTAGAAAAAGATGCTAACTAGACGGTAGAGAAAGAAGCTAACTAGACGGTAGAGAAAGATGCTAACTAGACGGTAGAGAAGAAAGCTAACTAGAAATTAGAAAAAGATTTTAACTAGACGGTAGAGAAAGAAGCTAACTAGAAGGTAGAGAAAGAAGCTAACTAGACGGTAGAGACGAAAGCTAACAAGAAATTAGAAAAAGATGCTAACTAGACGGTAGAGAAAGAAGCTAACTAGACGGTAGAGAAAGATGCTAACTTGATGGTTGAGAAAGAAGATAACTATACAGTAGAGAAGGATGCTTACTAGACGGTAAAGATAGATGCTAACTAGATGGTAGAGAAAGATGCTAACTAGACGATAGAGAAACAAGCTAACTAGACGGTGGAGAAAGATGCTAACTTGATGGTTGAGAAAGATGCCAACTTGAAGGTAGAGAAAGACCTCATTTAATCTTATAATAGTTTGGGAATGGATCAATAAAAGGTCCTGTAGAGCTCAATGTACTAATAATATATAAGAAAAAGATTCCTTTATTCCTTCCATCACAATCTCTCCTCTTCCTTAGCGTTAGGTATCGTCATCCGTCCACGAACATAAGCAGCGTCAACATTTCAACGTTGCTGCGTGATAAAGCGTTTTATCGGCGTAAACACAAAAAGAGCTTCGTAAATATGTCGAGCTCGTTCCAGCCTCGTGTTTATTTGCGTAAATCACCGGCCGCTTCCGTGCGCATACATCAAGACGAGTTGTTGATAAAACAACTTCGAGGGTCCTGTAAACGTTGCTCTCTCCAGGACGTCTGATGTGAAAACTCAATCAGAGACGTATCGATCGTCGACGGGTGGTTGTGAAGAGACGCCGTCACCTTGGGCCTGAGAAAGCGCTCGGACTCCCTCGTGGTCCACGACACCAATCAATGTGTTTGCGTTTCATGCTAATAGTTGCTGGACGAAGGCATTTTGGATTCTCTCGTCGCTGGTTTGCGATGTAGTGACTGATTTAACGGGGGTTTGGTTCCAGCAGGGGGGCCCAGTGTTTGGTGTGTTTGACAACTGGGGTTCTGACCTTTAACCTTAACACAGTGATGCAAGAGGAACAGTGATTCCAGGGTGAGATTTCAGCAGTTTATTTCAAATTATTCCTAGTGTGAGGCATTCAATCGCCAACATGAATTATGGTTTAATGCTTGATGTTTTTCTGTTGTTTCTGTGACAATTAAACGTCACAGAAATTTGGTTAAACTGTTTTTTTTTACCTTTAATTAGTTACAATTATCAGCATGAATAATGAAGGTAAATCTCATGCTTACCATTGATGTGTCAAAAAAGAAAGCTGTTGTCACCAAGGTGTCACTTTTTCTTTTCAATGATAATTCAATTTTTTTTGTAACGTTAACATTAACAAGAAAACTGATGAAACTGTTTTTTTAAAGGGTATAAAACAAAAATGGAAAGAGGAATTAAATAATGATAATGCATTTGGGGGAAAAAGTTAACTTCCAGAAAGAAAATGGCAACTTTGGAGTTGGAAATTATCCCAAAACTGGAGGATAAAAATCCCCAAAAGCATAAAAAGAGTTGCTTTAAATGAGTAAAAACCAGTACAGGGAAAAAAAAGTACTTACTTCCAGATGCGAGAATCTGATTGTACTTTCCTATACTATAGGCTCCATTGGTAGACTATATCTACTTTACTGCAGAATATAAGTTAAAGTAGAAACACAAATTTATAAAAAATATTATTTGACCAATTTTCAAGTTTTCAAGACATCCACCTTGAAGTATTCCTGGGGTTTTTTTCTGGATCAAAGTTGTCCAGATCCTACCGACATTTTTGAAAAACAAAATGAAATAATCTTTGTTTAATACAGATTCATTACTTCCATTTAAAAAAAAAAAAAAAATTCAAGATTAGATCAAAACCCGAAAACCTAAATATAAAAATTATAAACTTGTTCCCGATGCCAGAAATATCGATCACAGATGATAAGAGCGTATTATGATGATCACACTTCTAGAATTTGCTGTCTTTGTCTCAGCAAATGGAAATATTGATCTATGGAACATGTTTGTTTGTACTTCTCATGATGCAGGATAGTGTAGCAAAACCTTCCATGAGATCCATTTATGGTTGTTGTGTTTCTTCATTATAACATTAATGTCTAAAGTGACACCCATCTAAACATGCTCAAAATTTAACTACTTTGCTTCCGGACAACATAAACATCAGCATTTTCTCGGATGAGGCTGAATTATCCGACAGTGTTTGAAGTCTGATTGAAAAACTACCCAAACGAATCGCTCTAGAAGTTATTCGTGGGATGTCAGCGGCGGAAGAATCCATTAACGTTTGGAGCCGTTCCAGAGCTGGTTGCCGTTCATTTGAAGACATTTCCATCCCTAGGTAGCCGTAAATTACACCAGCCCTGCAGCTGACGGAGTATTTTAGTTTAAATCCGTGCTGAATGGGTTCTTAAACTTCTGCACAAAGGGAGGAACAGCATTGACAAGATGCTCTCAGGGCTCAAGTATTCATGGGAGGTCTTTGACAAAAGAACATGTTGGAGCTACGTCCTTGAAAATCAGTTTTTTTTTTAAAATGGAATCTAGATGGAAATTGTCTTGATTTTGACATCCCATCCATCATCTATCCATCCATCATCCAACCATGCCTTCAATCCATCCTTCCATCCATCCAACCATTCTTTCCATCCATCCATCCATCCATCCATCCATCCATCCATCCATCCATCCATCCATCCATCCATCCATCCATCCATCCATCCATCCATCCATCCATCCATCCATCCATCCATCCATCCATCCATCCATCCATCCATCCATCCATCCATTCCATCCATCCAACCATTCCTTTGATCCATCCAACCATTCCTTCCATCCATCTATCATCTATCCAACCATTCCATCAATCCATCCATCTATCATCCATCCATTCCTTCCATCCATCCATCCATCCATCCATCCATCCATCCATCCATCCATCCATCCATCCATCCATCCATCCATCCATCCATCCATCCATCCATCCATCCATCCATCCATCCATCCATCCATCCATCCATCCATCCATCCATCCATCCATCCATCCATCCATCCATCCATTCCATCCATCCAACCATTCCTTTGATCCATCCAACCATTCCTTCCATCCATCTATCATCTATCCAACCATTCCATCAATCCATCCATCCATCTATCATCCATCCATTCCTTCCATCCATCCATCCTTCCATCCATCCATCCAATCAACTATTCCTTCCAATCATTCCTACCATCCATCCATCCATCCAACCATTCCTTCCATCCATCCATCCAACCATTCCTTCCATCATCCATCCATCCATCCATCCATCCATCCATCCATCCATCCATCCATCCATCCATAAAAACTTTATTTCTTCTACTTTAATTTTATTCATAAAAAACATACAGTTTTATTCATGACCACTAATCGAGGCTCCGGTAAATAACACACTTACATTATCAAATACATTGTCGATAAATTGAAAAATTCTTCAATAAAATGTTTTTCTAAATGTTAAATAGTTAACAAGTTATAGAATTTTTAGTTTTGAGTTATTAGTCAGATTAAGAAAATAAATTATTTTTGACCGGTATATTTGATAATTTTTAATGAATATACTATGCAATGAAATATTGAATATATCATTTTACTTCCAAGGGAGGTCAATATTTTACTTGTTCTGATGTTGATATTCTGTATTATTTCACATTTTATAATTTTTCCCAAATAAAAAATATTTCTTTTGTCATTGATGTTCTCTTACATGCGTCTCTGATGATGCCGAGTGACGGTGATGGTGAACTACATGAGTTATAGGGCGTGAATGAATTATCCCAGTGAAAGAACATCTTGACTGAGCGTGCACAGACGCAATATTGACTCCTTTGTCGACTTTAAATCAAGTTAGTTTCCGCTGCATCAATCATCCACAGGCAGAATCTTTCCGCCATCACAGCTACAAATGGATGTTTGGTCTTTTTTTTCTAGTTGGTAATTATCTGACTATTGGACGAGTCACAGAGAAACAAGTACACTCTCTGTTTGAAGTGATATTTGTTGATATAATTTCTTTGATGTTGTCATGCCATTTGGATTGGAAAATCTGTATCAAAGTCAAATTATTAGAAAGGTCTAAGATAAAAAAAAAGATAGTTATTATTCTCATAGGGTTTTTGCCGGTAAACAAATAAATTGTTACCTATTTTCCTTCCTACGTTGGGAAAATAAAGTTGTCACAGCATCTTACAGAACATTGAATTACAATACAACACTATTTAATACATATTGATACATTATTTAACGAGTGGCCAAATCTCTCCTTCCTGCAGTGCGGATGAGTCCTGCACTAAAGGAACCGTACATCAGATTTTAGTGTATATTTATTTGTACTACACTATGAAAATGTATATTGTGTCAATAAAAAAGAAGTCGTGGTTGATTGAGAGCAGGGAAATATCCTCAGGTTTCATAAAGACCTCAAACTACTGACCTCTATTACGTTCATATTGAGTTGGCGAAGCTCTCTTAGTTAAACATGAGGGTTTTCCGAAGACATTCTCAGGGCGCGTGGCGGGAGGAAGGGATCGATAAGTAAAGAATCATGAACGAGACGGCGCTTTCTTAAGAAGGTTATCGACACCCGGCCGCTGACCTCGCCCGTTGACAGTTATCTGTCAGCCCGATGGTGATTTGGAGTGCGATGGGGCAGAGGAAGCAAGTCAGAGGGCGGCGGCGGCATCCTCAGCAGGCGCCTCACTGACACATGTGGGACAGAGCTCAATGAAAATCGGGTTAATGAATCGTGGAGAGAGGGAAGTGGTGGGGTTACTCGTCTTTCAATATCCCCCGTCATAATCGGTTACTGCGACGCTCATCTGTGCGCCGCTGGCGGAGGAGGCGAGGTCCAAAACCGAGGGGTTTGAACAATGGATCAGAGACGTGTGGACGACAAAGGCGTGTCAGCGCTGATGCTTAATGGCTGGTTCTGTAATCCACTCGTTTGGAAATGATTCCGTTTGAACCCATGGAGGTCTCAAGAGCGCCCTCTGTTGAAGGTGTATCAGGGTTAGAAGGTTTTGGAGACCCCAATGTACAAGTAAAATCATAAAAAAATAAAAGTTGTTTGTTTTCATTGTTTGCTAATGTTAAATATGCAAGCTTAACCCTTGTGTTATCTCGGGGTCAAGGTGACCTGGAGGCCTGAAGACAAACACGTTTGTGGTATCCCTTGTCTTGTCTCTGGGTCAAGAATTTAAAATTTTGATTTGTATCTGCTTCTTTTTTCTGCTTGCCAAACTTCTTCAGCATTGACTTCGACCTTGAAGGTGTAGGTTTAAATGGTTGTGTGTCTCTGTGTGCCCAGACCTTATAAAGGTGTCGCCCGTCTCTCGCCCTGAGTAGCTGGGATAGGATCCACTCCCCCTGCGACTCCGCTAACTAAGCAGAAGAAAATTAATGAATGTATTTTGGGCAATTTATTTTATTGCTTTTTTAGGAAAATCCCCACTTTGGCTTGACATTTAAAAAACTTTTTTTTTTCTGTCGAGAATCCAGGGGCGAGAGTACAGCCAAAGTTGATAAAGATACAATTGAAACTTGAAAAGATAACAGTTGTACTTACTAAGTAGAAATTCTGCCCTTGTACGAGTGTTAACTCTGGCTTACATAAATACATATGCAGGGGTGGAGGTCGTTCATGTTGACCCAGAGACAACACAAGGGATATGGCAAATACATTTATTTCCGGGCCTTTGTGTCACCTTAACCCTGAGATAACACCAAGGGTTAATAAGTTTAATTTAAAACACTGTTGAAACAAACATGTCTCAAATTAGATTGGCAAGTTTCATCTACTTAAAGTGAGAATCCCAACCCTTAGTCGACATGAGGGTGAGTAGAAAATGAGTGAAATATAGATTCAGGGTGAACTATCGCTTTAAAAAACGGAAGTTTTGTGAGTAAAGATTTGATTCTGGTTTCAGTTCTCCTTGGGGCTGCTCTGCTTCATTCGACTGGTCTGTGATGGATCAGCGCTCCAGACCTAATTTCAATAACACGAGTCTGTTTCTGAAGCTCGCTGCCTCACAGACGCAAGTCAGCGACTCTTATTAGATTTGCTGCAGCAAACTAAACCCCCCCCCCCCCCCCCCCTGACTCACTTGCTACTGTTGCTCGCTCGGATTGTGTAGATTAGCCCGACGCCGGCTCATCCGGCTGCTTCACACTCATAAGAGGATCGGATATATCAGCATATTTAATTGTGAGTTAACGCCCATCGCTCGTGTTTGACAGCTGTCGGGTCGGACAATAGCATCGCACCAATATGAGTCAGTGCACACTAATCTAATCAGGGAAAACCTGGGCCGCAGGATTGAGCTTGGACATCCGTCGGGATTACACGCAGGGGTTAATTACAGGAGTATTGGATTTAAAAGGGACGCTGGGAAAGATGCCGTAATACTCATTTCAACAAGAGGATGAATTGGAGAAAATCGGCTTCGGAGCAGGACGAGTGTACTCGAGCGAGGCGCCCATTGCTTTAATTAGCGGAGAACACTGTCCGATATCCGCTCGCCACTCGTCGTCCACGTGGTCCGACGGTTAACTTGATTCCCATCTGTCTTCAGCATGGACAGCCTTGTTTACCCTACATCATAATATGTCGATGGGCATTTTATGATGACAATTATATCCGGGCAGCCCAGGTTTATCTTAATTTAATGGCTATATAAGAAGTCTTGTTTTTTTCTAGTCTTCTATTACGTGGTCCATTAGATCTATCTTCCGACACGTCCCTTGTCTATCCTTACCTACAGTAGGTGTGTCCTCCTGTCTTAGTCTAACCACATGAGCTGTCAAATTGTATATTTCCTTTTTTTTAATGCCAGAAAATGATCATCTTAAACTCTGACTCTTCTAGCTTTTTTTTTGTCTTTGTGTCAAAGCTTCTGTCGTTAAACATGTGACTACTGTCGTAGAAACAGATTCTCTTTCACCTCTCGCCACTATTATTCCTATTCTTCACTCTCCTCTTTACAGCTCTTAAGCTCTTAACATGGCATGAACTCCAAAAAATGGAGTGAAAAATCTAAATGTTATAAATGTGGCAGTGGTGTCAGACTGTGATTCACTTATTGTTAATTGACTGTTTCTCTTTTCTCCCATATAGTTCTACTTAAACTGTAAAGTGTCTTGAGCATGGAAGTAAATGTGTGCCATTGGACTTTGAATATAAATTTCTAAAACGGAATTTTTCAACGTTGAATTTCTTTTCATTTAATTTTTTTATAGATTTTTTTTTTTTTCAACATTGAATTTATTATTTGAATTCATTGAATTCATTTATGCAATGTAATTGGATGTTTTTTTCAAATTCAAAGTCTGATTTTGATGCTATAAAAGAAAGTCAAACTCCGATGGCACACATTTACTTCCATAATTGAGCTACCTTTTTTTTCTGATGATTCGACATTTTGAAAAAAAAACCACAATGGAATAGAATTGGTAGTTTTTCTGAACTGGTGGTGCTTTATGCACAGTTTTAAGTGAGACATTCAAACAACTTCTTAATAACTAAAAGTAAAAAAAAACTGATAAAAGGTGGAATACATGTTTAAAATGCAATCTCACTAGAATTTTGTCCATAGATTTTTTTTCCAGAGTTATTGACTACAGTATAAGTGTCAAAATCCATCAAATAAAGAGTGATTTTAATTTATACTTTCTTTTTGGTTTTGTACTTTTCCACTACTGACTCTAGACCAGGGGTGGGCAATTAAAATTCTTCAAGGGCCACATTAAATTCTGTGAATGTTTTTAGGGGCCGTCAAGCAAGAAAGACGAAAGAATCCCTAAAAAAAAAAAGGACAAGCGTCTTTAGGCCGTGACAATTATTAAGCTAAATAAGATGCAATTTTATTCTTGTATAGATGAGTTTTTTTTCAAAACATCTTATTTCAGCTTCAATTAATTAAAAAAAAAGATGTTTTGAGGGATTAATATATACTCGGAAATTCCACACAAAAAGGAGGGAAGTGTTATGTGAAATGTAAGTTAATAATAAATGCATTAGAACCATTTATACATGATCATACTTTGACATTACGAGGACCGCACTTTGCCCAGGTATGCTCTGGACAATAACTTGTTGAACAACACAGTATTGCAGTTGTATTATAAAAAGACACAGTTCACCCAAATGTCACTCATTTTGTATTCGCCCTCATGTCGACTAAGGGTTGGGATTATTATCTCAGAGTAATCTCTTACTTTTTAGAGTTATAGACAAAAGTTTTTGTTCATTTTAATGTAGCGGTTCATCTTCCTCCAAAAAGACACACTTAAAAAAATCATACAAATACATCTGTAACGTCAATCTTGTATTGAAGCCTCAACACGTGGAATTGATCTGGGAAAACTTAAACAAGCTTATATTTTAAGTTTGTTTGGAGCAGAAGCTTAAAGGCTAACATGCTACACAAACCAGAAGTACTCTTGGTAAATATAGCGAGCGTGTCCAGTCTACTGAAAATACTTCCTCATGTCCAGGCTTTTATTTTGATGTTTTTAAGTGTCTTTTTAGATTAAGACAAAGACAACTCAGCTCCAGTCGCTACATTAAAATGAAAAAACATTTGTGTCTATAACTCTAAAAAGGAACAGATTACTCTGAAAATAATCCCAACCCTTAGCCAACATGAGGGTGAGTAAAATGGATTTTTTGGTCTGAGTTTTTACTTAAATCTAGTATTCAATAGTGGTCTGAAGCTGATGTGGGCCACATAAAATGACTTGGTCATAATCCATTGAGTCATTTTTTTCCAAAGTCATTCAATGAACATGTGGTTCACAGCGAACGCTCAGCAAGGAATAATAAATGAGCCGATCCTTGCAACACTTAATTGAATCTGCTTCAATTCACACTGCAAACATATTGATCCGTGTGAGTGACGACCCTTCTGTGAAGGACATGACCGCCGCAGAAGCAACTCAAAAATGTATCCCTGGTGAGATATGTAGGGTTTTTTTTTTTTTTTGTCTGCGTCACAGAGTGGATTCCTGCTGTGTCGCGGCCACACGGTTAAATAAGACACATCCGAGTGAGTGAGCGCCGGGCATGCCACCGATGCGGTCCCATCTTCATCCATCACTGATAATGGTGACGGACAGCTGTGTGTTCAGGCCGCCTTCTCTCTGGGCCGTCAGACTGGAGGCCATCCAGTGGAAAAAAAAGGCTTATTTACTCACTCCATCCTGCAAAAGTATCTGCACCCACAGACACACAACAAACCCAGCAGAGACAATCCTCGCCCCTGGGGCGAACCCAGATGGCCGTCGCCCGCAGCGGCCTACGTGGCCCCGTTATCTGGCCGCCGATCTGCAGCGGAGTTGTAGTAGGGTTCAGTGGTGCAAACACGCCGGCATCACCGCAGTCCTCCACATAGCCAAACAGGGGAGTTTGTACTAGGGTTTTTGAAGAGATAACTGCTGATGGGATTTGCTTCCGCATGGCTGAGGTTCTGCCACTATTTTAACTCGTCCGTGTGATGCAGTAGAGAGGCTGGATTCCACCGAAACACTGTCCTTGAACTGTCTTTCTTATCTAGGCCAAGAAGTGGAGCAGCAGAGAAAAAAAAAACCGGGTGTCCTTATTCATACATCCCTGGGTTCAAATCTTGCTCCAGTATGGAGGATATCGACCCTCAGCATCTGATTGATGAGATGGAGAATCCTCTGTTTTCATACCGGATAATTCTCATGAATTGATATGCTTTGATGTGAGGTTTTATTGTGGAAATTTGCAGTTGTGAGTCCCTCAAGTCACGGCAATTTCCACCCACACATAAAGAAATCTAGAGGTTAATAGGTTTCCCTAAATAAACCAATACAATACCGGATAAAACCTTATAAACATCATCACTATATCAAAGGTTTGAGGATCTTACAGCATTAATTATATTTTTGTTTTTCTGTTTCTTCAAAATTGTGCATTATTTGTAATTTGGTATCACTGTGCATTAATACAGGCAGTGATTCAACACAGAAATCAACAAAACATCACACAACAAGTCATAAATATCGTCTAGATAAAGTCTAAATAAATAAGTCGGGATAAGAATTTACCTCAGTTCAAAACTTTTCCTCACTTTTCTGTTTGAACCAAATACTTTGATCGAGAGGATGAGGGTGACTCTGGAAAGGTTCCATAAACTAGAATTTAAACCAGGAGTCTGCCGCAACTCCATTGTTGATGTCACACTTGTTGTTGATCCTATTATCCCAACATATCGACTATATACTAAAAAAAATACATACCCCCACCAACAATGCATACAATCCAATTAAAAAAACTACTTCTAGTGTTTCTTAATCCCAAAAAAATATGTTTAAAAAAGAGATTGAATTAAAAAAAAAACAATATGTCAAGTAAAGTGATATTAAAGTTGTTCTTTTTAAGTTGTTTGGTGAAAAGTATTTAGTTCTGGCTAGTTCTGAGTAGAAGTGGCACGTGAGCTGAAACACATCTAAGGCCAAACAAGTGCATGAAGAACACTTTCTAAATAAAAAATTGGTTTCAAGTGACCATCATAATTGATTAATCATTTTCCATTTTTCATTTAACTACTACTACTTCTTGCAGAAAAGTTCAAGTTGTTCCCAGTTCATTATCCTGGTCTTAATCCTGCTATTACATGCTGGAATAAGATAACATCAACATCTGTGTTAAGTATATTTATTTGATAAAAGTTTATCTCAAGGAAAGTATTTTAAGATTATCAGATGTAACCCATATTCTATGAACGTACCTCATTTTAAGAGCACAAGCCACAGTAGGGTTAACTACCCTGCAAACACTTACTCGTGACACTATTAGGCAAATAACACCAACTTAAATGCTGCTGATCCAGTTTCTGGACTTGAACCCCAGACAACAGCTGTGACAGACGGTATCCACTCGCCCCGGAGAGACACTGTCTCACTCTCTCCAGCAGCTTGCCTGCGTCCTGCTGAGTAACCGAATATGATGTTGTCATGCAGCTTTTGTCTCATAGCTTGTGTTTAATGGATCGAATGGCATCACGTCTTCTGCCGAACACGAGAAAAGAACCGTGTCTCAAAAGATACTTTGAAGCAAAGACACAAACCAAGTTTTGTCCCTTCAAGAGTCACCGGGGTCTTTTCAGGTTTTTCCCGCGTTTTTTCCCGGCCACCTCCGGGTCCGAGGGTGACAAGTTGTCACTCTTCGGGACTCTTGGCACCTCGGTGTTCTGTAGAACACGACTCACATTCTCACGTCGAGGCTGAAAGTGTTGTGACTACATGGAAGAGCTCAAATGTGGTGAAGATCAGGGGTAGAGTTTAGGTCGACACACACTAGAGACATCTAGGTCATCTATGGTTCAAGGCAAAATTATGTCCCACACTAATCCCCAGAGTCAACCTCAATGAGAGAAGTGAAAGAATAATGAAATAAAAGTGATGTTTAGACATATAACAAAACCTGACTCAGCTATTTGGCATTGAGGGGGATCTGTTGACACGATTTTGAGGAATCCAAACCATATAAAAATAGAACAAAATATGTTGATCTCTAAAGTCAAATTGGCATCCTGGGCCTTTTAGTAGGTCAATATTAATTCCACATGTAATATGTTAATAATTTCATTTTAGGTTGATGAAAAACTAAGTAACAATTTAAGTGCCACAGGAACGGGAACTCCCATGAATAAGGAAAACTTGTGCCAAAGTGAGAACAATCATCAGCTGCCCCTCATTGTAGATGTATTGTTATTAATTTTTAGGCGAGAAAAGTGTAATTGTGAGGCTAAAACTCTTTCTTTAGGTATTTTTGTATTGTTAATTTTTACTTTAAACAACTAGAAAATGAAGGGGGTCAACTTTTATGAGGTTAACAAAAAAGAGCTCTGCAGTATATCAAAGGGAAATATGAATTAAACTGTATGTTATTGTCTATTTTGTGGAGACGGATTGAAACAAAAGATGTACTTCTCCATACCGGGATACGTTATTTGCAGCGACGTCTCACAGGTTTTTATAAACGATTGTTTCAAGATACCAAAAGTGCAACAATTTTAGTCACAAACAAGTGTTTATTTTTCTCAAACATGGTTTAAAATGATTTAAAAAAATTACAAAATGAAGTAAGTAACAAGTAATTCTCTGAGCATTGGGGATAAATAAATACCGGTACCTCGTGGAGTAAAGCGACGGTCGCTCGCGGTGTGGCTTCGTAGTTTACCAAAATCTTAACAGATTTTTGAGCGCTGTGTACCTTAATAAATCGGGCCTGGGTAAATAAGCAAAAAACAGATTTAATAAATAAGGCTCACTGTTGATTAAAGAGAAAATTTCAAGTGAACCTTGTAGTCTGAAAAATATGGTAAACGAAGTTTTGTGATTCATCTGATACATTGGCTATAATTTAGTACCTATTTGAAGTGGGTCTACAAGATTTTTTTTTGACTACTGGAAGGGCTTTGCTGTAATGGGATTGTGTAACCAGTTGCTTGATGGTTAGAAGCTTTGGCAGCAAAAAAGAGAAGGAACAATGACTCATGCTAAAATCCAGCTACACTTCCTGTTGAGAACCTCCTGGATCAAAACATGTCATCCACCAACAGAAATGAAATCTGTTTGAGTCACATGAAGAACAATGGTCCATATGACTCATTGTTCCATATTCTGTCATCCAAACTGCACCAAGAGCTCAGTTCCAGCAAATCTCCACAGATGGCAAAGCTAATGTTATTCAATTAGCAGGTGATGGGGAAACCTGGAACCTGATCCCGGACAAAACACCCGTCCAGCACACTCCCTCCCATAAAAGACACCTGTCAGAAACAAGAGCCCCCTTTTCGAGCGGCTGTTAAAGAAGAAGAAGAAGAAGAAAAAAAAAAGCCCTCTCCTCGTCCCGTCATCATTTAAAGACTCGGGCACTTCAAAGCCAAGCAGGTACAATGGCGGGCGAGCGGGGCCACCTTCAAAAGAACAGCACAAGTTATGAGGCAGAAGAATGGACCTGTAAATCATAATAGAGAGGGAAAAAATAAAAGACGAGGCGGAGAGACGCAGTTCACCTGTTCTCTGTAACACAATCACTTAACGATCCTCGGGGGCGCATTGTGAAGGGGCGAGCGCTCCTGTAGCTCGCGCCCCGGCTTTGTGCGCCGCGGATCGTCTTCCCCCCTTCAGCGACCCCCCCTGACCCTCCTCTGTGTTCCACTTGCACATACACACCCGTCGGAATCGGGCCGTACTCCTCACAGATTAAGATCAATGTCATTCATTAAGTTTTAGGTATCAGCCTTTGATTTTCGGAGGGAGTGGGGGGGTGGAGGGGGGTTGAAGGGGCGGAGGAAAAACATGTCACGGCTGAAAGTCGCTTCCCTTCACTCTTGTCTCTCTTTCCTTTCATGCCTTGGCTTTTCATAAATGCTGGGTTTACCAGCCGAGGACGAAGTGAGTCGATTCGTGTCACCTGAACTTCTTGAAACAGGCAAGATTGAACAGAGTTTTTGATGGCTCCCCCATGTGTCAGGACATTGTAACTGCAACAATTTCTTTAATTGGATTGTGTTCCATTTGAAAAGTTTTAAGACTAATTTATTCACAAATAGCAGAATTAAAAACTTGAAGCATTAAAATAAATTACGAGGAGTGAACAAAATGTTTGAATCAATCAACATTGTTTTAGTGTCTTCGGGTAAGATTCGTCCAATAATATTCTGTATAATAATATAATTTACAAAGTCATCATCAGATCATAATTTGACCTGTTTCGCTTACAATGTCAAGATTTAAAGGTTGAATAAATGTACACTGAGCCATAAACCACAACGTAAGTGTAATATTCTCAGAGCAGAATCCATCCCTTGTTACCACAGTGTTCCCCCTGTAAGTCTAGCCCCCCGACCTCTGACCTGGCCCATAGGTGAGCTTAGCTTTTGGACAGCATTGACCCTATTCTATAGCCTCTCCCCATTGAAACGTTGACCACTCTCTCTTTCTCCCTGAGCCCCCCACGTCCCAACCCTTGGAGTCACCGGGGTATGTGTCGGTATAAATGCCCTCTATTGTCGGCAGAATGGACCTTTTGTAACCCTCCCACCCCCCACACCCCCCACCAACCATCCAATGCATATGCTGACTCTGGACATCCAGTGAGTCCACTTTGAGTGTGACCAGGCCGAGGGAAGGGGAGGCTACAGGGTGACCCCCCTCCCTCAACAATGCCACTCCCACCCTATAGTGTGCCGAAGGAATTTTCCTGATTCAATAACTTTTCAAATGCTGGCCCCTCTTGGGTTTAGATACCTCTGCTGGTCACACACACCTAGCAGGGAGCTGTTAGCACATGTCAGGATTAAATCACAGCGGTGTTTGTGGGTCTTCAGGTGAAGAAATATTATGTAACATAATCTGTGATCTAAGATCTAAAGACAAAATTCGGCCTCAAGCCCAAAACTTGATACATTGACGTCAAAACAAAAAAGGAGTTTCTTCATCACGACACTATTTTTGTTCCATTAAAGTCCAAAGCTAGCGACAAGTTCAATATGTTAAATACAATCACTGAATTTAAATTTGGTTGATGTCTTTTTTTTTAACAAATGATGTCTTTATTATAACCTTAATTTGTATTTAAAGTGTTTTTGTTGTGTTACTTTTTCTTTCTTTATTGTGATAAAAATAATAAAATCTTAATTTTCACAGCAGTTGCTTAAGCTTGAGAATGTGATTAAAAAACAAACAAACAATGATATCAAATGTAAACCGGGTCTAAATTTAAGATTTGTCTATATTGAAGTTGAAGGACGTAACTCGTAAATGATTTTCCTGTTTTGTCACCAAATAAACAACCATATTTAAACGATATAAATGCATATTAGATAAGTATATTTAATTCAGATAAAATCTTGATTCAATCTATTAATACAGATACACTTTTGTATTCAATTGTAATATTCAAACATGCCACATGTAACCACATAACTGTCTTATAAAATACAGACATCAATATCTCTTTGAAACTGTTCTGCCCAGCGACTCAGGGCTTGCATAGCTGCTAACATGTGATTAAGGCAAACAAAAGAGCATCTGAGTTTATTATTTATATTCCGTAATGAAAACCCGAGCACTCAGCAGTTTGTCGTCGTGTAATTAATCTCTCTAACATCCCTTTTATTACTTGTCCATTAACCTGCCTTTTAAAAACGATACCGAATTCACGTGAGAGCGCATTAATGCTGAATCGTATTTACTGACCGTCCTCTCAACAACTCCCTCTAAAAATCCAATCCGCTAATGTATCCGAACCGTTCGGCCGTCCCGGGCCATATATCTTTAACTGAATGTTCGGCCCACTTTAACAGGATCCCTCCCCGAGTCGCCCTCACATCAAAAACCTGCCGTCCAACACCTCGTATCCTCGTCACGACGCCGCACCTCAGCGGCCGTGTAATGTGGCGCTCACCTCCGCCCATCCTCTCGCTTTGATAGAGCTAATTGTGTTTCCTGGCTGCAGTAAAGTTTAAGGGAGCTGGAGAGCGTAGAAGGCCCTGAAGCAAACTGTGCTCCAATAAGAAGCTATTAGAGGCAATACACAAGATAGTTTACGTTCCAAGAGGCTAATTGGCATCGTGGTAAGAGGTACTCAAGCGTCCTCTGTCTGGGGCTCATTGAGAACGAGAGCAGAACATTAACTACCTCCATGTACCACCAGGTGGCTCGTAATATACACCGAGAACATGGATGATTAAGTGCTTGATTGAAGGTTAATGGATTGATGCTTAGGTGATAAGAACATCAAGTCAGCATCGAGGATTTTGAACCGTGGTCTTCTCAGCGTCTGATAACGATGTTGTCCGTACGTCAGGCATTTATATGATTTTTAAAATGAAGTTGAAATTACCCATAAAATAACTTGTCAAACTCAAGGGCTGAATCCTGTTGGCCATGTTTCTGTGAACCACAGCATTTTTCATCAAATGAAGTTGATATGTTGATCCTCAAAGACCAAAGTGTTCGAGTATTAGTTCTAGAAATGTCAACTATTTTATCTGAAAACTTCCAAAAACTTGAACGCTAATGGAAATAGATGGGAATATGCTTAAATCTAATTCATTAAAGACAGTGTTAGTGATGAACCAAAAATAGCTAAAAAAAATACTATTAAATAATGGTTTCAACATGGGAGAATATGTGTTCAACTGAAGCCGAGAATTGTCAGCATGGAGGGTCATAGAAGAAATGGGTGTGGCAAAGACATTTTAAATAATTTCATGACTTAATCATTCATTTCCAGTTTGTTTATTGGTTTTGTTCAAAAGTGGACCCATTTTATTGTTCTGCTTTCAGGGGTGGACACTTAAAACCATTTGAGAATTGGAGAATGCCATTTTTCTTCCTCAATTGTAATTTTAAATAACACTTTATGACCAAAATAAATCATATATTTAACATTTTTTTCCTGACCAGTTGTGCGCACTCTGATATGGGAATTAGATTTTTCTGTCTTTTTATTATTTTTGTCAAAAGTCAATGTAGTTTATGTTGATATCATGATCATACTTTTTTTTTCGTTAAACTGTAGATAGATAGAACTTTATTGATCCCTCAGGAGGTCTCCTTGGGAAATTGTTTTTCTAATCAGCAAACAGCAATACAGACTATTATTCATGAAAATAAAAATAAGAACAAGAACAAAGAAAAACATGTGATATATGTTTATGTATATGTAGTATATGGAAAGGCAGACGTTTTGTGTAAAGTTTGTTTTTTAAGGTGTGTGTGTGTTTTGTGTTGTAAGGCAGAGTGTTTGGTAAAGGAGGACAAACGCAGATATTATGATGTAATTACACTAGGCTGAGCATCAAAGCACAAACCACTTCCATTTTTGTTCAAGGAGTGTCTCACCGTCCAAACTGGATATTACTAAACACAACCTAAAGCGACGTGATGACGTAACGGCGCAGTCTGTAGAGTGAGAATGCGGTGCGAGTCAGAGGGCTTTGGCACGAGGTCAACTGGTGATCCGAGGCCTCTGTCCGTTCTCCCAACAGGAAGCTCAGATCGCTGACTTTGTAAAACAGCCGGACCAACTTGGTAACTGAATAGCCCCGCCATAAGGTGTATTGTGAAATGGAACAGCTGTCTTTGCGGCAAAGTCCTCGGAATGCAGCCTTAGAAGTGAGCTGCGAGAAGACGAGAGGTGCCAGTGAGCATGAATACTCACTGATGGACACTTGAACTGTGTACGCACGCGCCACATCTGGCTCAGCTGGATACGTAAAGTCATCAGTCTTCTGTGGGCGACCGAACTTTATTTTTCTTTGTCAGTCCCGCTCGGCTTCTGTTGACCGAGGGGGGTCTTTTTTTTTGTGAAGGGTGTGGGGCCACTTTGGACCCACTTCGGAACCAAACCCAAAAACCTCACCCCTGGTGGATGCCGGGTCTGTTTGTTGTGGCCTTGTGCCGGGGCCAGACGGTGTCGTTGCAAACAGGAGGGAAGTCATATGTTTGCAGTTTGAACCTACATCCCCAATTAGAGGCAGCTGTTGCAGCGCTATCGCACCGCAACATGTGGATGGGGAAGAGTGGGGGGGGGGGATTTATGGTCTGCGTCTCCCTGGCGACCCCTGTTTGATGTGCAGATAATTAGGAAGTGAATGACTTCCTGTGGGTAGCCGCTGAAGGGAACAGATCTACACAATAATAAAAACAGGGAAAGTTAGGGAACAGCTGAGAAACGCAGTGACAGACGCCTTTGGGCAAACCGTCGGAGGTGCCAGCACTCGTCCCTGTGGACTTGCATCCTGTCACACTTGACCTCTAGTTTTTTGGGGCATGCCAGACTCCAGATGATTCAAAGAAGGAATCAGTCAACAAGTTGCATGAATCCTCTTTGAGCCCGTCTTCTCTTCACATACCAACCTTTGAGCCTCAAAGGAACACGCCTGTGCAGGTTGGCGGCCCAGAACATATTTACCGACTCTGCAAAATGCTTTAACACTCGAGAAACATTGAGACATACACAGTGTATGCATACAGGGATTACCTTTAAAAAAAAATCCCCTTTCATTTCAAAGACACGTTCACCGGCGTGATTTTCAAGTGAAACCTTTTAAAGTCTTTACTCAAATGCCACTTGTGTTTTCCATAGCAACCCTTTGTTTTTCCTCCGGGTTCATCACTGTGTTCCACGTCATCTCGATCCTGACCTCTTCAGACAGATGTCATGACCCTCCCTCATTGTCCCCCCACTGAAGAGGATCAGAATCCAGAAACTCAATCTTTAAAAAGCCCCTTGAATAGGAAGAAACCGATTCCCAAGATTCCTCGCAGTCAAGTGTTAAGTCAATAAAACTCCGGAACATAACGAACTCTGCCGGTCACTGTATGAGCAACAATGGGGCCCAGATTGAGATCCTACAACTCTTTTGTTTCTCTCCAGCTTTTTCTCCTGAATGAAGCACAATGGGAAGGAATGCATTGGTTTCTGGTTGAGTGCTGAACCCAATCAGGATTATGACAATGTGCTTTAAAAGAGAGTCTTTAAGTGTCCTCTATAGCATGAGATTAGCCTGTTGCTATCTACCCCCTGTGGCAGGCTTTTCTCGTGCGATGCGCTAAACAACAGAACATATAAAAACACAAACTCTTTGCAAGAAAACAAAGCAAAGACAACGTTTGCATAATTGACAAGATGTAGGTTTCGGAAGACTTTAATTTGTTTTGTTATTCTGCAACCGTTACCACTTTGCAATTCAGTTTAATTGTCTACAAGTCCCCCAAAAAGCCATTTTAAATCACCTTAACTTTAAAACAAACATATAAATATTTCTTTAACTTTTCTATCTCTTCGCTTGTCTGCAAGAGATAGACTGGAAGCCCCCGCGATAGTTACCCCAGAGTACTTCCTGTTGTTGTAGCATGTTAGCCTTTAAGGTTCTGCAACAAACAATATTAAAACATAGACTTGTTTAAGTTTTTCCAGAACAATTCCTCTTGTCAAGGTTTGGAGGTTTTGGAATGTTTATAAATGTGTCTTATTTGACAGAGATTTTTGAGCTCCAGTCACTAAATTAAAATGGACTCAAGTTTTTGCCTATAACTCAACCTTACTTGACATGAGGGTGAGTAGTTAATGATTAAAGTTTGTTTTTTTTCGGTGAATTATCACTTTAGACTCATAATCATTTGGTAGAATGAGTCAAATAGCAACCTTAAGACAAGTGCTAGCAGTAAATCCAGTTCGCAGTCTTTTTAAAAGATAATTTCATAGCTGTAGTGAGGAAATGTATATTCAAGCATCTGGACTCTGATACAACAGCCTGAAGGGGGATCAGCATTCATTCACTAGAACATACAATTATAACAGTCAAAACAGGACCTCTACCCAAGGACCCTCACAGCTCAGCCTGTTAAGAGGAATGCAGGGAAAAAGGGAAAATATTCTGCTTTGATAAGACTCTGTTTTCTTATGGGCTGCTGGAAGCTGTCTGCGATATCTTGTTTTGGTTTGCCCTTGTTTTACTGGATGAGAAAATGCGATGTGTCTGCGACAGTCTCCTGGCGTCCCATTACGACACCGGGCTTAAAAAACAGTGTGTGGTTCGAGTAAGATTAGTTAAAAGGTTCACATGCTGCAGCAACTGATGGAGTAAACTATAGTGAATATTGGTGCGTCTCAGAGGTTTAATAGAAAGGAGTTGATAGTGTACATGGAATCTATCTTTCTTTTGTTTGAAGGCCTTCACACAAATATAAATAAAATCATTTAATGTGTTGATTTAAACAAATACACAAATGTTAATTATTGATATTGTGATTGATCAACTTACCAACCAACAGCAAGCCTTATAATGTATCCCTGTAAAAAAAACAACTGCCCTATCAAACAATTATACAGTGAACCTACAAACCAACTGCCTGGACATGAAACCAACAGCAACTGCCAAACCACCAAAAACAGAGCAACTGTCCAAGTTATTTGAAAAAGAATTTACCAAACATATTATCAACCAACAAAACTACAAAATAGCTAAACAATTATTCAAACAATTTACCCATCATCTCACCAATTTACCCAACCTACCACGCAAAATTATTATAATTAATAGAATTATGCTTACGCGGGTGAATTAAGTGGTGTTTTAGATTAACACCTGATGACCTTCACTGTGAGCTTCTGCCTGCTTTGTGAGCGAGGATTAAATAAAATCAACAGTATCACCAAATAAAAAATATAACTAGTTTGGCACAGATCGACACTCATTAAGTGTTTTTCCAAACCAACGGATCGGTTCCCCCACTTTTTGAAAAATACAAACATTCTAATGTCAATCAGTTCTTCTGTCCGTAGATGATTGAAACCCCCGCTGTTTCCACATAAAAGGTTGGGGCTGCATATGTTTGATGTGAAGGACACACAAACCCAATTTAGCGTCCACTCTTTTATCTCACTTCCGTTCCTCTCATTTTGTTTTGAATCTGTTTTTTGCCCCTTACTTACAAAAAAAGCAATGGCCTTTCCCCCCTTATGCCCCTCTGCTGCTTTTTAGTGCTGAGGGTTGCTGACAAAAGGAATTGTGCAAACGAGCCTTTAAAATCCCTAAATGGTCGTGGTCCATGTACAATGGGCCGAAGAATGCGACGCTGGACAAAGGGCGGCCCTTGCCCCGCCACTCCGCCCTGCAATGATGGATCCGAATGGACGCATGAACGTGGACTGGATTTGGTTCTGCAGAGGCACCACCTCGCCCCCCACTGGGCCTACCAAAAGGGACAAGCTTCGGGGACACAGTGAAACCCCAGCCAAGGGCCTCAAAACAATCAGGAGCTGCTAACTAGCCTCACCATCCATAGGCCTTGATTGATATGGGAAAAGCATGCGCTCTCCTCCATACAGCTCTGTCCTTCACTCTTTATCATCCTCAAAGCCTGGAATATTCCCTTTCAAAGCCGACACATGTGAGCCACCATTAAGTGGGGATTTTATGTACATAACAGGTTTATATTAGCCCTAAAATCGCATTTTACGACCCTCCAATATCTGTCAGGCTGTAACGAATGGCAGAGAAATATGAATAGGAACAGTGAAATCAGAAGACGGAGGTACGCAGAAATTACAATAAGTGTTCCATTAATGGCGCTTGCCGCCCCCGAGGCCAGTGGGACTGGGGAAAATGATCATTTGCATGGTTGAGGGATATGGAAAACGCGCCCTGACATCCCCGATTATTACCGCTGTATAGGATCGCTCTTTGAGGAGCCGTCAGAGATTCGGAAATTGAAAACAGGTTGCAGCACGGCGGTTGTCCGACTGTACAGAAATGAGAGCTTCGAATGGATTCAATCAGTCGTCCGACTGCTTCTCCCATCAAAAGAGTCAGCGGCGTCGTTCGCAGGTAATTGCATCCGAAAAATTCAACAAGTCATTTGGAGACTCATTACATAAACTTTATTGCCTCTAAAACGGGGGAAACCCATCTATGTTGTGATGTCCAGTTTAAATTCAGTTCAGTCAAGCCTTTGCAAAGAGTAAGCTTTGGTTTACACTTTTACACTTTCAAGACACCTTGTGATACACTTAAAGTCACATTAGCTCGGTGAACCTTTTGCATCCTCAAGCTCCGGATGACTAAAGGCTTGTTAAATGAATAAATCACAAAGATTTGTTATCGTTATAGTTATAAGTTTAGATGAATTAAAATTAAAACAACTGCTGAATTTGCTTGACTGTCAGTTTGTTTTGTCCGACTGGATAGCTACCTGTCTGATTTGTTTGTCTTTTATAAACTTATAAATTTAAAAATAAATCGCTTAAGATGTCAGAAACTGTTCAAGTCAAACAAAATAGCAGCATCTCTACTCTGAGCTTCTCCCAGATGCCCATGCTTCTCAGAATATTTCTAAGGGAGAGCCCAGCCATCCTGCAAAGAAAACTCTGGACGTTGGTCAACAGGTCCATTTTCTTCTCTCAGATACAACTAAAGCAACTAGGTCTAAAGTTATCTATTGTTCCATATGGATACGTTTCATTTGTCTCTCCTAAAGGACTCTGAACACAAGCAAAAGTGGAAACAAAGCTGACTTATAACAACAATCTAATCCTCATATTAACTTTAATGCAATAGAAGTGAATGGGGGGATATGACCATGTAAGGTCCTCCGCTCATTTATGACTTGAGGACATTATGTTGTAAAGAAAAAAACTGCCTCTTTCACTGTGTATTTGTGCCGACGACAATTCACCTTTGTGACACTGTAGATAAGATAGAATACACTATTAAGGCAGGACATGGGAATCCACCTGCACCATGACAGCTGGTTATCCATACGTTTGTTGCAGATATTGCGCCATTATCTCTTAACTTGTCACCTAAGTACTTCACATTCTGTTAACCCGTCAAAAGTCCCCAAATCCATTGGTTGAACTAGAAATAAGTGTTTATATAAGTAATTATTTTTAAAGCGCTGTGACAACATTTAAAACAGAAATGACAGAACCTTTTATCTTCTATAACCCTGATCAAACACAGTGCAACAGTCTAATAAAAAAAATATTTGAATCCATGAAACACAAATTCAGTTTCACTTCCCTGGAGGCTTCCTGATGAAAAAAAAACACATCCCAACTTTCACTATCACCTGCCGCTGAACCGCTTTACTGTGGTCTACGATAAGAGCCGACCAGAACAAAAGAAGTCTTGTTATACCATGGCTTACGGGTAAATTGCCAGCATTTACTGTAAATGGCAGCCCACAGCAGACGATTCATAACCGAATCATTGAAATAAATCAGAAGTGGCACACAGTGTTTTTGACAAAACCACATAATTCCAGCTGCCTTCTGTGAAGTCTTCACACACCTCCTATGTGTATCCAATGAAAGCCTGAGGCCCAAATTACTCACGATGGTGGTATTTTCAAATCCTGACTTCATATCCTGCTCTCGTTTTTGTGCTATGCGACTAGGGGCCCTGTCTGTGTTTCGGAGCGTGGACCCCAATCTTTGTAAATCCCCTTTACATCGCATACCTCGACTGCGCTTACAACAGCCGCGGCACATGTGCAGAGCGAACACTGACACTCTATTTGTTTTTTATCCGAACACTTTGTGATATTGTAGAGTTTCTTTTTCAGGAACAGAAACATTAGATGATTCATAGCACGTGGGAAAACATCAGCAGGATGGAAATATTGGTGAAAAGAAAACACAGAAATGTGTGTAAATCCAGTAGGTAAATGAGAGTTGAGTAATGTGAATCTGGTTAGTTTAGAAGTAAAACTGTGCAAACTGTTAGATAGCGTCTTAAAAACATGTGGCAGACGGACATATGTACTCTGAACGACATTTTTATAAACACTACTACTATAATAACCACAATAAAAGCCACAACCAGGGCTTTGTTGTGTCATTAGAAAATCAGTAAAATAAAAAGAAATGCAAGTTAATAATTGTTTCCATAAAAAGGTCTAGGGAGTGTATCCCAGGTAGTTGTGGGCGAGAGGATTAGTTTAGAATATTTTTAGCAAACTCAAGGCTGGGGGTCCAAATCCTGCCTTCCATGTAGCTTTATCTGACCTATTAGACTGTTGTACTCGTTTCTGTCTGAACTCTTCTTGCCATGCTTGCGTTGGCTTCCTATAGGCACTCCGGTTTCCTCCTGCAATCTAAAAAAAAACTATTCTATGGTTGATGATTCCTATCTGTATTTGTTAATGATTGTACTTAAAGGAAACCTAGACATACATGTGGAAGAGCGTGCACAAAGAAGGTCTTCCAAACTGGCAGATGCGGTCCGAGGACTAAGCCTTGTGGAACACCGTTTAATTAACGGTCAATGCAAACCACTTTCCTTCCGTCTTCTGTTGTACAAAGGTGGTTAAACTTCGTTTTTCATCAGGGTACTTCCATGCGTTAGCGAAATGAGGAACAAGATAACTTTGTTAATGAACAAACTCCTTTTCTGTTCAATGTCCATTCTTGAGCTTGACTTTCACTACCTGTGAGTCACACACACCCGAGTTTTACTGCTTTTGAGTGGGCGATGTTAGCGATACGCTGATTCATATTGCCGTTTGAAGTCGGCTCATTTTCCCAGCTGTGCACATGCCATTCAGGCAGGTATCCACCCACGCACACACCAGCAGCGCCAGCCCCTCCCTCTCGTGTCGCCGCTATGATGGAATGTGACTCAGACATCAATAAAAATCGACACCATGCAACAATTTCATAGTTTTAGAGCCAGTAGAATAAATGTATAGTGTTAATCGCGGGTGATACGTTACAGGACAACATAAAATGAAGTCTTTTATTTTAAAGCCTATATTATTAAAATTAAAATTGGATGTTCGACCTATAACAGCAGAGAGGGCCTGGTTATGGTAAACGAGATTTAATCTCCAGAAAAACAATGTTTTTTCAGTGGGCGGGGCTTACAACGTTTTTTTTGTTTTTTTTAATGTAAATATTTAAATGAAAAGAGAGTTTTGTACAAACAGACACATACTGATGAGTCCAATAGAGGTCCACGATGTATTTAAGACACACTTAAATCGACACAAAGTTATACCATTAAACCAAAGTTTGTCAATATATACAGCGAGGGAACATGGTTTGATCAAAACTAACTATCAAGCTATCTGAGGATGACCTAGGTCATTTGGTAAGATTGGTTAAGATACTGTGCTTCATGTTTGTACTGTGCTTTTTGTTACTTATTAATCTACTTTGAACCATCTTAAATTTTATTCAGGTACGATGAAAATAAAAATCTAACTTTAAAGTTGACCTCTGTAAAGTGTTCTACGCCTCCATGGTTAACGAGTGATCGGGCTCCAGTGACCCCTGAGTTGCAGGAATTAGCAACAGACAATAAGTGGATTATATTTAAAATTACCTGCGGGTGACAGATTTCCTCTCACGGCTTAAAGAGTGTAATTAACATGTTTCAGTGTGCAAATGTTTTCTCAATGAGCCTCTTCCCTCGTCGAGTATGTCGTGTTCATAGGTGTGTGTGAGAACATGCGTCCCCTTGTGTCTTTTGCATCGCGCCTGGACTTTTTTTCTTCTTCTTCTTCTTCTTCTTCCCAGGCATGGCTAAGTGCCCCCTGAGGCCTCTTTGAAGAGGGACTAAAGGTACACGCTATTAATGTTAGCCACACTCTGCGACAAAACAAGGGACAAAAAGAAACACAACAGCCGAATCCGTCCATTGCCCCAAAGTTACGCGACGCAATAAATTAACCTTTGATTAAAAATGGCTGCCGCGCCTGCCAATTGTTATCAAGTGTCACCGTTGATACAATAACATCACCAATCACCTGCTCAATGAGAAGTGGAAGGAAATAAAAAACATTCCGCTGCAGGTCAATCTTTCATGCGCTGGGTGTGCAGGGGGGGGGGGAGAAAGAGGGGGGTTTATAGTATGTAAAGTGATGTACACGGGACCCCACAAAAGAGGAGATGGGAGGGCCACCCTGACAAGCCTGGCATGCCGTTTTTTTCTAAGGGGGTACTAGAAGGATGGAAGGCAGTAGCTACGGGTCTTCAAAGCCTTTCCGCTGGTTCTGAGGCCCTATGGATGGAGAATGTAGGTGGGGTGTGGGGAGGGAGTGTACGTTAAGGAGAGAAAGGGAGAATTAGGGAGCCCTCTCTTTGTCTGCTGGCATAAAGGGGGGTCGGTAAGATACTGAACGCCTCAGGAAGATTAACCGGCCAAGCCTGCTCAGAAGCTGAAGAGAAGGTCGGTGGGTGGGTGAGTAGGAGGAGGGTTGGGAGGGGGGGGGGTCCTATACTGGGAACTGGTATTGTCTCCGGTCCACGATAGGAAGCTGGTGAGGATGGAATGTTGGAAAATGGAGATTGATTGATTGGTACAGTGGACGCCGATGCAGAGTGGGAGTCGGAGGGAACAGGAGGGAGGCAACGATCCAGTGCCCGAGCTGTCAGTCACGCCTGGATTTCCGTGGGGTGGGAATAAAGGGGACCAGGAGTCAGAATTTTGGGAAATATAGAGGAAATACGGAGCACAGGAGTTGAATAGGGGGAGTAAACTACAGAGGTAGAAAAGGTGGGGGGGCAGTTAAGGTGGAAAGGAAGGAAAGCGGGAGGAAACTTTGGAAGTCAGAGGGGGGCTTCCTCAATACGGATTAGTGGAGCTCCGCAGTGAGCTAAGGGAGGATGGGGCGAGGAGGAGAGGATGAAAGTTAGGGTGGGAGCCGAGAGAGAATGAAGAATTGCCATTCGCTTCACTCACTCCACTACACAGCAACAAAGCATGATGGGAGGTACTTGACATAACACTCTTCCAGGCCACGCTGGTGTGTGAGTCTGTGTGTCGGCGAGTGTGTGTGGTGTCCGGTGTCAAATCGGGAAAATTCTGTTTATGTATTTGAAGTTATATGGATGTTCCAAATTATTTCCTAATATGACTCATCGTGATTCGACTCAGATAAACAACATGTTGAGCCCCCAGGCTCCCGCAGGAGACGACCAAGAAGAACATTTATTCCCCAAAAAAACAAACAAAAATCCGCTTCCTTTCCACTTTCCGATCGGCACAAAACATGAATTAGGAAACTTGTGAACATCATGTCCTATAACATGACATTGATACCTAAGGCATAAGTCATATAAGAATAAACAATTTCCCGAAGGAGACCACCTGAGGGATCAATAAAGTTTTACCTTACCTTACCTTATGTCAACCCTGGCAGTAGCAGGCCTTACTCACCCTCATGTCAACTAATGGTTGGGATTATTTCATCCAGGAAGACAAAAAATCTCCCGCTATTAACAGTAGGGATTGGAAGCTTAAGCACCACGTTTACCGAGAGTGTTTCCTGTCTGTGTAGCACGTTAGCCTTTTAGCTTCTGCTACAAACAAGCTTAAAATATAGATGGACGTTACAGACATCAGTATGGTGGTATTTGGATGTTTTAAGTGTGTATTTTTGGACAAATTAAAAAGCGACCTCCAGTCGTTATATGGTTAAACACTCCAACAAAAAAAAAAGATTACATTGAAAAGTTTTTTTTGCAGTATCCCTTTAATCCCAAGGAACCTCTAACAATTTGTCTTGAAATGATCTTGGGATATGTGACAGTGACAGTGACGAGCACGAACCCTTGTCTTTACGAAGATATCAAGCTCTTCACGAACATCTGCTGGTGTCATCTTCGATAGTATTTCAATCCAATATATGAATCTTTGTCAGTGGACTAAACATTTTTATGAGATTAGATTTTCAAACTCTTACAGGTCTTACTTTGGTTTAGTAGGCACTGGATTTATAACATCATCAGACTCATGAATTAAAATTTGATACATTTCCACTGACTCTCTGGCAACAGGTGTTAGAAATCCAAAGCCAGGCTGAGAAGTAAATCAGTATCCGAGAGCATCAATGCCTGTGACTAATGACCCGCAGCTCTTTTCGGGAGGGGTCATTAAGACCTCATTAATTACAGTGGTGATAAAGATTATCTCCACAGGTGACTGCCTGTCGGGGAATCACTTTCCCCCCGCAGCCGTAAACTCACATCTCCGGCGAGGACCACGGAAGGTCTCAATTTTTTCTTCCGCCTTATGATGACGGATGTGAAGGTTGTTCACGCGTGTGGAGAGCCGGAGAAACTCCCACGGCGGAGGAGCCGTCAGCCGCCTGACAGTTGACTAACAATCGCACATACTGTTGTGAAAAAAGGTTGGAAGGATATCAGCTGTTTAATCTTCTGGAAGGAATCCAGGTCCACTTTCATATCAATTTGAAAAAAACCCATCACTGTGGTTCTCTTGAGTCACACAGTGCCTCGGAAGTCTTTTAATTTGCTTCTTAAAATGTAAATGATAGAACCAGTGGAAATACAAACATGAAGAAATACACTGTTTATTTTAAGATTAAAGCCACACGTGGGTCATGGAAGAGCCAAGTATTATATATTCTACTTGAATACTGTGTAAATAAAAAAAGGTCAAATATTTGCGATCAGAATAAACGCTCTCTTTATCTGATGTGGTAAAGGAGTTAGACACAGGGATCCATTGTCAATGCTAATAAAGCTTGAAATAGCAGTTGTATGAGCAAACAATATTATTTAATTTAGATATTTAATTATTAACATCAGTCGCTACCACTAAAAAACCTTTTAACTTCATCATATATTATTTAATTTTATTACAATATCCTCAAATTAAATATCAATGACAATATATGATACAAAAGTAATGTATTAAAAGAATAGTGAAAAGATTTTTTTTTCATCATTTAATCGTCATTTAATAGTGGCCCCTCAAGCTCCTCTATTTCCTCCTCCTCATACGCCATTAAATTATGACTACCTGTTGACAAGTTTGACGCTACCTACAAACTCCACTGACCACTGCGGAATGACAACGAGTCGTGTAGTTTTGGCGGCAACGGTCGACAGCACAGGATCAGCCGAGTGGTCATAATGTTTGGCTGTGTATACACGGTATAATTACCGCCGTGCAATGTGTGAGCGAGTTAGAGGAGGACAGCCATTGTAGATGGATTATGCTGGAACTAAAAGTGGAACCCCCTTTTACACACACACACACACACATAAGCTCCCCGCAGGTACAGTACCCCGCCTCCTCTCCTCGCCCTCAGCCTCCCGTCTGATCAACGGAGCTGAAATAAGAAGGCCAGGAGGGGCCTCTGGTTCCCACATCAGACCCCACTGTAGCTATTCTCTTCCACACCTCCCCTGCCGGGCCCTGTACTGTACCCCAAATCTGTTATAGTACATGTTAAAAGCTCTTAATCAGCAGAGCGTGAACACACAACGTCTCTCCCAAGTAGAATCTGTCACAGGTCAACAGGTGCAACAGTAGCACATTTTTATTCATTAAGATCCATTTTACTGGTTGTTTACGGTTGATAACCTGGTAAATGATGAGAAACAATGGCTTCAAAAAGTATTTTTATCTAGTGTTAATCTTTTGTTATTCCAATGAAATGTCTAATTTACGCAAATTTTACCTTTTGGAAACATTTTTCCACCACATTCTGTTAAAAAAAACATACAATATATGTCTAAAGTCAACAGTTTTGGTTCCCAAATAACAATTCATAAAAAATCTTCACCATAAAAAAGAAATACATACAATAATCATAGTATTATTTTTAATTAATATAGTCACTTAATCGATCCACAGTATTCTTTACTAATGTCCCTTTATATATACGTAAAATACCATAAGGTGGTAGACTTTACTTATAATCCTACGACGATAACTAATGACATCATCTGGTATTAGATACAACTACTACACAACTATAATAAAAATTCCATGAAAATCATAATTAAAAAGAAACATCAACCTAAATACATGTTGTTGTTTTTTACTTAAGATATGTTACTTTAAATTGTTTGAAGAAAAGATATATGCCGTATATTTTTTAATATAAATGGCCAAGTAATTAAAAACGTATTTAATTTTAATTTAAAAAAGATATGCAAAATTTTAATTCCATATATTTTAATTCCATAATAAAAAATGTAAACAAAAGAAGCAGATGCTTTAATAAGTTGTTTTTGTGTGTTTATGTCTTCATGATCCTTTTCTATTCGTTGTATAGTCGTCATTTCAAGAAGCAAGTATAGGACTCAAGATGAATTGTTTCTGACGGAGTGTGAAGTGGACACAGTGTCGAGCAGCGACACTAACAACACACACCAGCAACAAGTAATTAATCAGGCACAGAAAAGCACAAGAATCCCTCCAGTGTCATCCATTAAAACAGAGAGCAGAAAAGAGAAGCCCCCTTTGAACTTTTGCAACAAATCCAAAACAAAAAAAAAAAGAATCTTCCCCTCATCTCCCTTTTCCTGCTTCTCCTTCCCCCTTGCTCATTGGTCGTCCTCTCCCCGGAGTCACTGCTCTGACTCTCTCAAAGCCCCGAGCCCACCACGACGGGTCCCTCCTCGCTCTCCCACACTGAGTGCCCACGGCTCCTGAAGTGATGCTTTTTGTGTGGGGTTCAGGGGTCGTGCCTATTAGCGTGAAGAAAGCCCTGCTGGTTCTTATCCCGACCCGGAGGAGGACGCAGGCCTCTTCACCCCGGCCTCGGCCCGGCCAGCCCCCTACCCTGGACGGGACACTTTCATCCTTTGTCAGAAGGTCAATGAGCGGACCCCTAGAGGGGAAGGAGGGCCTCCACCAATAATGATATGCATGACAGTCATTGTATGACCCCATGGGGGGGTCATGGTTGGTTGAGGTGGGTGGGATGGTGGTGGTGAGGTCGGGGGTGTGAGGGGGGTGGGGGGGTGTAACTTGGGGATTTATCCAAAAGTAACAGAGTGATGATGACAGCACTTCATCTTCAACTCCCAAGCCATCCAGCAAACCCTGAAATATTCAGTGACTGTAACCCCGTCCCCCCGCCCCCCCCTCACACACCTCCAACCCTGACACTCTCACACTCATCTTAACCCTTAACCTCACGCCAACCCCTCACCGGGGAGATGGATGTGAATCCGTCTGCTTGACTGGACGCAGAAATCCCGACTATTGGCCTTGATATGCAAATGGGATGTTACGTAACAATGCGATCAATAGAGGAACACGCCTCGAACCACGTAGAATGAATATCTTAACCCGTTGTTTCCTTTTCGACAGACACCATATGGGAACCTGCCTGAGAACACAGACAGACCAACCTTCAGACGACTCAATATAAGGATAGTGTGTTTTAAGAGTCAGCAACTTTCTATTGTCTTTTTTACTTTTGCCGTGTGACATGTGCTGATGAATTGTGATCAATTTTATCAAGGGACAAGGGGATGCAACTCAGTGGTAGAGCACACACTTTTGCATGTATGAGGTTCAATCCCCAGCATCTCCAAATTGTAATATTAGCTTTAACTACAAAAACTTAATAAAAATGGTTACTACATTTAGAAAACTGACAAATTGTCAGAACTATATATGAACCTGGAAGATATTTTTGTAAATGATCTTTCATTTTTGCATTCAATTCCATTTTTCCATACATACAACAGGTACAAGTAAATAATCAGTAATGAAAAGTAGAATTTTTGTCCTTTATCTGCAAGAACAACAAGACTCTATAGTGCTGTCGTAAAGAACAAAAACCCTTGTTGACAAAAAAGTCGCTATAGTGAAAATTTGAGTCATTCTTCGTCATCCAACATCAAGACTTGCCTGTAAAAAAGGGTTGAACCTACAACATTATGTGTATTAGTTTTTTCACTTTCATGGTCTGTAGTTCTTTCTTCAAGTGTCTCTTATCTCTGCTGCTAGTTAACAGAGCTCACAAGGGGATGTAGCTCAGTGGTAGAGCGCGTGCTTCGCATGTATGAGGTCCTGGGTTCAATCCCCAGCATCTCCACATTGTTTATTGAACTTTAATTGATGGTCAATAAATACTAAGTTAATAAAAAACTGTAGTACAGATATGTCACTAGCACAAACTGTGACTAATGACCTCATTTTGAACAAATTGCAAAAATAACTTTAGTTGTGAAGATCAACTACATTAGCTTTTTTAAGTATATGAATGTGGAATACACTCAAATAACTGATAACTGATACACCTACTTTTCTGGCAAAAAAAATTGCACCTCATCTCAGCTGCTACTTCTCAAAAAAAGGCGCAGAGGAACTCCATGTATGATGTCCTGGTGAGTTCAAAATGTATTCCTACATCAAAAATCTGCAAATGTAACCGGCTTGGAGAAACTGATATCTACTTTTAATTACAGTTTCCCTGCATATCTGTGCCTTTATTCTGGGTTCAAGCCCCAGCATCTCCAAATTCCAATATCAGCCTTAACTACAATTTAATAGTAAATAATAGGTTCTACTTTCAGTAGAATGGGACATTATCAGAGCTGACTATGAACCTGTAAGACATTTTCACAATTTAGCATCTCCATCTTATGTTATTTAGATTAAACAAAGTACCCCACTGACATTAAGGCTTGATGTCTGAATGAACAAGTAATCTGACTTTTTCTTGCTCGCTGAAGTCTGATAGCAACAAAGTTGTCTTGCATCACCAACCATGGATGGATCTGCTCTCACAATGTTGACCTGTTGATAAAAGAGGTCGTTCTCCTTTCACCAGATGAAGGTCAGTATCAGTGCTTTGCATATATAGGTCACGGTTTCAATCCCCAGCTTCTCCATTTAAAGGTATGTTTTCAATGCTTGTTCTTGAAGCTACAAAGTAAATAAACGGAAATGAAAAGTAGAATTATTGTCCTTCATCTGCAAGAACAACAAGATTCTATAGTGCAGTCGTTAAGAACACAAACCCTGTAGTGAAATTTTGAGTCATTCTTTGTATCCAACCAAGTTTGTAAGAAAGTGTGGCACTTTCAACATTAAGTGTATTACCTTTTTACTTTAATGTCCTGTACTTTCCTCAAAAAATGTGTGTCTTGTCCCTGCTGCTACTTCACAGAGCTCACAAGGGGATGTAGCTCAGTGGTAGAGCGCGTGCTTCGCATGTATGAGGTCCTGGGTTCAATCCCCAGCATCTCCAATTTATGTTATTTAGATTAACCAAAGTAACCCCACCGACATTTAGCCTTGATGTCTGAATGAACAAGGATTCTGACTTTTTCTTGCTCGATAAGCAACAAAGTTGTCTTGCATCACCAACAACGAACGGATCAATGGAAGAACGAAGGTCAGTAACACAGTGTGTGCTTTGCATATATGAGGTCAGGGTTTCAATCCCCAGCTTCTCCATTTAATAGTAACCGTTTTCAATGTTTTCTCCTGAAGCTACAGAGGAAATAATCGGATATGAAAAGTAGAATCATTTTCTTTAAGCCAAATGCGAGTACTATTAACTATTCTCTTCAATAATGTAATCAAGTCAATTATTTGCAAATAATTAACATATATATCTGTTGAAAATACAATCCAAATCAAGTTTCAGACTCTTTTATCAGCTTGAGGTGAAGTCTATATTCCGCACACGGAAGGATTTACATCCGGAGTCAGAAACAGTTCTATTCATTGATTCATGTCATGCTGTCAGTTAGGAAGCTATTTAGCATCTATCAGGAACCAGATCTCTCATGAATGACCTGCTGTCTCCATCACTGGTTGATTCTCGTTCAGTCAGAGCCGAAACACACCTACTTTCCTGTCAAAAAATGCACCTCATTTAAGATGCTACTTCTCAAAAAAAGAGAGAGCAGACC
Organism: Callionymus lyra; assembly: GCF_982586985.1. NCBI lineage: Eukaryota > Metazoa > Chordata > Actinopteri > Syngnathiformes > Callionymidae > Callionymus > Callionymus lyra. The sequence goes on from NC_141830.1 coordinate 12,168,123, forward strand.
TAAGGGGATGTAGCTCAGTGGTAGAGCGCATGCTTCGCATGTATGAGGTCCTGGGTTCAATCCCCAGCATCTCCACTTTGTATTATTTATGTTAAGTGTTCAGAAACCAAACATCACTTATAGACAAAAAAATAAATTGAACAGGTAAATACATAACCAATCAAACCTTTACATTAAGTTTGTATCACTTTTTACTTTCATGTTCTGTTATTTGACTTAATCGATATGGGCTCTTATCTCAACTGTTAATGATTATAGAGGCCAGTGAGTGACACAAGGGGATGTAGCTCAGTGGAAGAGCGCATGCTTTGCATGTATGAGGTCCTGGGTTCAATCCCCAGCATCTCCAAATTCTAATATTAGCTTCTACAACAATTTAATAATAAATAATGGGTTCTAATGGGACATTTTCAGAGCTCACTATGAACCTGGAAGACATTTTAATAATTGATCTACCATTTTTCCATTCCTTCAAAGGAAAAGGGATGTAGCCAAGGACTCAGTGTGTTCCATGTATGATGTCCTGGTGGGTTCAAGGTTCATTCCTACATCGTCAATCTGAAAATGTAACTGCAGAGGCTTGATGAAACTCTGATATATACTTTGAATTACAGTTGTCTTGTATAGCTTTTCCTTCAACCCCAAGGGGATGTAGCTCAGTGGTAGAGTGCATGCTTGCATGTATGAGGTCCTGGGTTCAATCCCCAGTATTTCCATCTTATGTTATTTAGATAAACCAAAGTACCCCCCCTGAAGCCTGGATGTCTGAATGAACAACAAGGATCTTCAAGAACAAGACTCTGTAGTGCAGTTGTTAAGAACACAAAGCCATGTTGACAAAAAGACTGCTCTAAGTCGCTTTAGTTTAACTTTGAGTCATGCTTTGTCATCAAGATCAAGACAAGTTTGTAACAAAGTGTTGAAACTACAAAATTACGTGTATTGCTTTTTTTCACTTTCATGTTCTGTACTGTACTTTACTGTTGACTTTCCTCAAGAAATGTCCTTACAACGGACATATTTTAAAACAATATATTTGTGACTGAAACATTTCTCATTGGCACATTTACAACTGATATACTTGTAAAAGGCACATTTGTTAAATAAATATTTGTAACTTGTACATTTGCAACCGGCTCATTTGTAAATTGTGCATTTGTAAGAAGCACATTTGTAACTGACATATTTAGAAGTGACATATTTGCAACAGGCACATTTGTAACTGACATATTTATGACTTGTACATGTATAACTGGAGCAATAAATTACATTTTTCCGCAGTTCAATTTGAAAAACAATCACAGACACATCTGGCAGTTTTTCTGGCTTCAATCCAACCAATTTAAGCTTAACTTTCTGCTCAATAAGTAGACAAGTTAAATACAAAGCACAAAAACAGTAATTTCACAAAATAAAGTTTGGGGCATAATGCAAGTCATAACTATTTCTGAATGGATTCTTCTTTGTACAAACACACGGATCACCTGCTTCCACTGGTGCACACTTCCCTCCTCCAGAGCCACAGGGAGACCCGTCTCTGCCCAGCACACTTTTGGCAGGGAGACCGTGATAATTGGGTCACAGACAGATAGACGGGTGGAGGCTCAGAAGTGACGACTCCGACAGTTACTTTCAACGGCCCTGCACGAACGATCTACAACCAACATGTTTTTTTTTTGTCTTTGGACACTCACTGTCGATCCATCTGCGTGATGAGGAGGAAGAATATTATAACGTTTTCCCACTGCTGGAGTTGCGCTCTGTCAGAGGGGTGGGGGGGCGAGGGGGGTAATTATGAGACCTGTTGTGCTCAAGGCAAGTCGGGCCACCAAGGACGGATTAAGACCATCTCCTCCTTCTCTTTCTTCCGCTTTCTTTAGCCGTCTTTTTCATTCATTTTCTTTTCTCTTTCACTGGCCCGTTCCTTATTCTGTCCTCCATTCATGTCTTCCCTCTTCATTAAACCTGTTGATTCATAATGGATTTGGGAGAGCTCAGCAAGAATTTGGTTAATGGCAGACGCTGCAAAGATGAAAGGAATAAACAACTTGAAATACTCATGATCAGTTCAAGACGACTTCGCTGTAAGTTACTGTGCGTGAAGAGTTTCCATCTCTCTTCACAGATGCTAACCTTTCATTGCTAAATTATTACCTTTATGCCAAAAAAGAAACGTTTTTTGGGATGTTAGCCAACAAGAATGTTTTAAAAAGATTCAAGCCTTGCATACATTTGTACAGTGGAACTTAAATACTGGTTGATCAAATGTTTTAGTAGCGTTTGCAGAGTGATCAGGTGGTCAACAATAATATCAAAGGTGAAATCCAAGTCCAACACACACGAAGACACCTCAAATGTTATTTCCAGGATTCACCAATTTCATTTTGATTACATTTTAAGTAAATGTTAATAGTATTCAGTTATTTATTGATCAGTTGTATGGCTTCTCACTGCTGCTGCTGCTCACCTCTTTAACCATCAAAGGAAACACAGCCTCATGGAAGTTGGATTTGATAGTTTGAACAAAACATTTGGTTCTATTAGCAAGTTTTTTTGTGTTTCATTAAAGATTATTTTACTGTATCAAAAATGTGTGAGAGGAAGCTCAATGTACAGAAATAAAAAGGACATGGTCTGGGTTGAACCCAGGACCTTGTACACGCGAAGCGCACACTTTGATCATGAGCTATGTATTACAATGTTTTCCTTTTTTTCGTTCCATTCAAAAATGCCACAGGAAAACAATATAACGATCCTCAGATGTACATTATGAACACACAACAAGTCAATGAAAGCTCATGAGTCAACGTCCTGATGCACAAACAAGATGTGAAAATAATAAAACTTAAGGAAATGATAAATCATTTATTAAATCATCTTTACAAATGATGATCAAAGCAAAAGTCTTTCTTCCCCTTGATCAGGATTTGATAGCATTAAAAAAAAAAAGCATTAACGTCTCCTCGAGGTCAAGTGCTCTTTTTTCTTTTGTCTTCCTCTTTCATGAAAAAGTCCCCCGAGGCCCCTAAAAGCCCATAATACAGACGTTCGGTCCCTCAGTTAAAAGCCCTAGACATATAGTATGCGCTGTGAAAAGCGAGCCCTTTGACGGCTTCATTATGAAGCCCACGCTGACCAATTATCTGTTTCAGGGCGATCGTCTGGCCTCCTTTGATCGCCCTGATGTGTCGCTCCAGAGCCGCTCGCAGGTATAGCATTTCGGCCTCGCAGCGTCTTCATAAGTTCCCCTTTTTCAACGCATAAACATTGAAAAAGCTTCTTCTGACTGACTCTTTATCTCTCCGCCGTGATGCCTGAAATCTCATGTATCGGGATAACGCTGATGAGAAGTGGCGGAGGGCAATTAAATGAGATGGGAGGAAAGGGATGGGGGGGCGAAAAGGTGGACGGAAAGGAAATACCAGAGGGAGGAAAATAAAGATAATAGAGTGAGGGAAGGCATGACAGGGGTCTCCGCTGGTGGTTCGTTTGATCAGAAGAAATGCAGTAGTCATCTGGGTGAGCCCCGTCCCTCCGTACAGTTCAGTCATCAGTGCTGATTCATCCAAATGGATACCAGAACACTTCGGTAGCTCGCAGTACAGAGCCCGCCTTATATCCCCCAACAGAACCTTAACGCAAACCAGACCAGCCATAATCACTCACACACTGCACCTCGCCGCTCGCACAATCAATGCGCCGACTCGGCTGTGATTTCCCAAACTGTACGAACGAGCTCACATCATGGATTGTTTTAAGGCATGCGTGTCCGAAATACAGTCTGAGGACCATTTGCTATCTGTTGATGCTAATTTCTAAATACTGAAAACGTTTTCCTTGGGTCCGATGAAAACCGTTTTGTGTTTAACTTTTTTACATTTGGAACCTCGATTTTTTGATTCTGGTCACATCAAATACAACCATCTTCTAAAAAAAAGTTTAAACACCCTGGTTTCAGGTTGTGTTATTGTTGTCTTCAAGATATAGAGTAGATAGTACACAAGAAAATAAGATACCCATGTTATTCGTAACACTAAAACTATTTGTTCAATCCTCTTAATAATCCTAATTCTGTCCTGTAGACCCAACAAGATCCACTTACACTTTGGTGTCACTAAGAAAAATAACTTGCCGCTTATTTCACTTGAGCAACAGAATAAAAACTTTAAAGAATAACTATACGCCTTTGTAAAACTGGATCAATCTAAAGCTGAGAAGACAAGTGAGTTAAAATAATAAATACATATGAACACAATAGTTCTCTAGGATGGTAATCGATCATTTATTATAAAAAAGGTTTTTATTCACTCGAGCCCCAGTTTTTTTCGACAATCTACCATTTATATATTTTTATATGCAATTTTCATTTCATGTTATAATTCATCACATGTAGAATTATGGGCTTAAGAAAAGATAATCTTTCCCCCTATGCGCAAGTGGCTTAACGTCTCAGAACTCTACTAGATGAGAATAAATAGGTTTAAATTAGGCTTGGAAGCCCATGTTTAAAGATTAATCTAAAACAAAATATAGATTCTTGGTAGGGCCTGGTACAGAGAAAATTGGTGCATCAATACACTATAACTGAGCTAGCACGCTAATAAACTAATCACAAGAAAACCTCGGTTCTTTTCGGCGACTTCAGTGGAGAGTTTCTTGACTTGAAAACATAAAATATAATACGCTGCTATTTCTATACCACCTTGGGCTCTTGGCTTGGAACCAACAAAAGCATATTCATTGAGAAGGATGACTCACTCCATGAAAACATCTCAGGAGCCAATGACATAATCAGTTGACAAATGAAGGGAAAAGACATTAAAAAAAAAGAAAATTGGTTATATATTTTAAATAAAGTAGATAGCACCTAATATAAAGGAATGGTCTGGATATTGTTGTGGAGAAGCTGTACATAAATCACCAAAACCATATCGCATGACTGGAGGTCCAAAATGTGTACAGTTTTTTTTTTGTGGACCATCAAAGGGCAGCGGCAAAGACACCAGAGCAGCAGGGATCGGCGCATCCCCACAGTGGCGTATCGACACACAACCAGGCAGCACACAAAACAACCCTGACAAAAAAAAAAAAGCAAACAAAAAATGTCCAGGACAGTGAGAGAATGCCATGCCATTTCCTTCTGCCTGTAACCGGGGAAACCCTGGCACCGGGCAGGAGCCCATCTCCAGTCGGCACCGGCCTCCCCACCTCTAGGATCCTTTACACTCGGTCCAGCGGCACGTCAAGTTCATCCCCCCACACGCTGCTTCCCAGCAGGCTCTTGACTCAGGCTGGCACGCCCCGGAGGCTAAAGGGGGCTGAGGATCCACCCAGACGTGGGCTCTGCCTGTGTGGGGTACATCTCAATCAGCAGGATCCCAAAAAAAGGGCCCCTCTTTTTTTTTTTTTTTATCATTCCTGCAGCATCTCTCCATCACTGGCATGGGCGCCTTCATAACCTCCCACTGATTGGCGTGTATGAAGCGGGCGGTTATTCACCCCCTAAATGTCTTTTCATTTCTTCCACTGTCCTCGTGTGAAAGCGGCCAAATCACACTTTCTCTCTCGGGATGAGATGCGAGGAAACAACAGGCCCCGAATTAACATTCGGCTAACTAGACAGAGACTGGACAGACTGCGGAGGCTTAGCAGGGACACTGATGGCTTCATACGACGCTGCCTCTCCCACACTCGCCATCTCTCGCGCCTGCTGTCGACGGCAGAAAGTAAAGTTTGGCGAAGAAGACGAAAAGGGAGGGAGCGTAAAAAAAAGGTGCGGCGACGCAGGACTGGGGACAAGACGAGGCATTATCACAGCAGGGGGTGGAAGAGGGGGAAAGGGTGAAAGGATGATAGTGGTCTGGCCTCGCTCATCTCCTCTCATCACTAATTCATCCCGTCTGCAGCTCTCAACCCCACTTCCCGTTTTGTTTTCTCAGCGTACGACTGCAGCTCACATCTGTTCAGGGTCAACGACAGTATCACACGACCCCTAAAAAAATAAGAATAAGAAAAAGAAATTCGCTTGACTATTACTGTAGCTAAACTAGTGTTTTAAAGCAACATTAACATCATGACGATTTGTCCAAGTCCACATCTTTTCCGGTGAACGTCGACGTTCAAGGAGGATCGAGGGGAAGAATATACTAGTACACAAGAGTTTTGGATGACATACAGTGCAATGAAGCCAAGGGCAGGAGTATTCAAGCTGCTAAGTGATGACTTATAAGGGTTAGCTAATGGTAGCTAATAAATCTGTAGTGGCTGTTACTTATTGCTAACAGGTAATAAAGTGGTTGTGTGTATGTTTCACTTGGTTCTCATGTCGCAATGTTGTCAACACAATCCGTTGTTCTGAAGCCTAAACTCTGAATGAAATAGTTTTCAGTTCTACGTTTTTCGTATGTCATTGTTTTGAGGAATTAACTTAAATTTTGCATTACTGACTTATTTTTCTATTTTAATACATTGTTGTTGTCAAGGTACTACTACTATCCAGAAAAATCCTGTAGCACAAATAAATAAAGTGATAAACATGTCAAAAGGTAGAAATTATGTTAAAATATTTTTTTAAAAACAGCAGTGCGACACGTTTTAAGAGGTACAAGCTCAATTTATGTACCCAAGTATCATATTTTGTAGAACAAAAATAATGTTGAACAATGCAATCCCTTTGACTGTGATCAAGAATGCAGGGCTTGTGTCTTGTGTTGAGAATTTTCAGCGACTTCACTACAGGTACTAAAAACGTACTAGTGCTAGTGGCAGCTAACCCAAAATAAAGGGGTATGTAAAGGCAGGTTGAGCTAAAGTTAGCCAGTGAAAAAGGGCCATAAGAAACAAGGTGTTCCAGTCATACTCTTGGTAAACAACTAGAATGATTCTGTGACATGAACGCAAGTTTCCAATAAAAAAAAAATATGCAGAGAGGTCTGAGATTCAATATAGATTATCAGGGTTTTACTGCTACCTTTTTGGAGAGCTTGACCCAGCATACCTGCCAAGTGTATATAATTACTAAGGGGGTGTATTGGCATACAATGCTCATAACGATAGGGGTAACAATATGACATATTGCGATATAAGGAAATACATATTTGTGGAATTGTCAAGTACTTGACTCTGGTGTTGCAGAATTTACAGACCACATGACTCTGGACGAAGTCGTCACTTCTTTCATTTGTTTTGAAACCAAAATATGTCCAAACACATCAGCTTTAAAAGCTGCTGGAATCAACTGTATCCTCTAGTCCTCAGTCATCTCGCAGGACTTTGTTGTACTTTTAGACGTTGTGCTGCCATCTTGTGGCCGTAAGTGTAAATTGCTACACAGAAATGAACAAATGTAGTGAACATTTGCATGTTGATTGAAAAAATACTTTTTTTTTTTAAAGAAAACAGTTCCAGAACATCCATGATCCAGAAGAATAGTTTAACCAGATGAAAACCTTCTCAGAATTACATCCACTCACAGACAACAAATGTTACTTCTGGTCCAAGAGATTGTCTCCAGGCATTAAAGCGGTTTCATCCTCCTGAGCCTGCCCGAGTCTAAATCCTCACTATCCCCTCCATCCTGCCACAGAAACACACGCCCATATCCATCCATCAAGGCTCTGCATCCCCAAGGTCTTTTAGGCTGACCCACTTTCCCCTCCTCAAACCCAAACAACTCAGCAGCATAAAAAAAAGCTGATGTCTGACTTCTTGTCCGGAGACCGTGTCAGCAAAAAATGAATAAATAACGCAGAGTTTTCAAAACTGCTTCTCGTTCATTTGGTTTTTTAAATGTTCTATAAGTTAAGGATTTTTCAAAGTGAGGATGATGATGTGTTTTGACATTGAACGCTCGTCATTGGAGATCAGTCTGTGTCCTCCGTCCACCGTCGCTGAAGAGCATCGTTGGCAGCGACGTCACAGAGACACTGCTGCAGACGCCTGCTCAAAAGACATGTCAGCAGATTTCCCCGGTCTAAGTACCAGTGTCTATGTGTGTGTGTGTGTGTGTGTGTGTGTGTGCACTCAGCAGCTCTTTCTCCCCGTGTTGGATGGCAAATGAAAAACGCTGAGTTGGAGAATTCTGTGCCGCAGAGGCTGGTGTCATCAGTGATTGACCAGGACTTCGCCCGGGATACACTCCGTCAGATCCACCTCCTCAAGATGTCCATGAACAGACTGAGAGTCTCACCACTGGTTTTGTGGGCCACGCCATGGGCACGTGATGGTTATTAGACGTGTCGATTGCAAAGGTCACCTTGTCACAAACGTTGGGTTCGGTTAGACGACGGAGATCCATGTGCTCGGTCGCTTGTGTTGTGACTGCGGGGCTACATCTTTCAAAAGAGGCGTCTATCAGACAAAATAAGTCAAATAATAGTGGCGATCGAACTGGAGGTTGACTTGCTAAAAGCTTTGAGTTGAGACTGAAGGAACTAGCAGAAAAAAGTGGTCAAATTGAGCTTTTTCTAACCCAACCTAGCAGCTTAACCATCCAGAGCAGCGAGGGCTAAGTGCCTTGCTCAGGGGCACTACACATAAAGTTCTTCATCTTCTGAAATCTCAGCGAACGAGAGGTTAAGAGAGCAGAGGCCATTATGATGCTTCACTCCTCTTCCAGCCAGCTGTAATCACACCCGCTTTGTTTACACAACGAGTCCCTTGGTGTGGAGACTTCCGGGATTGATGACGGTTGGTGACAAACCTCAAGGCTTGACCAATCACAGCAAAGTGGGTGTGGTTAGGGTAAACAAGATTTAATCTCCAGTAAAACCAAGTGTTTTCAGTGGGTGGAGCTTAACCACATTTTCTAATGTAAATATTCCAGTAAAAAGAGAGTTTTGTAAAAACAGATTCTAGTGAGTAGAGGTTGTTTCGAAATGAAGTTATAACTCATGAGAGAAGTTGTCAAGTTTTTTCCCCCTACTTTGTTTCTTGGTTGAATGATTGTGACAATGGTTAGCATCACAGCTAACGCTCGTCCCAATCCTACTCTAAACTACACATGCACGACACGGCAGAAATGTGTACTTTCTTTTCAACACAGACGTCCACAGAAGCTCTAGGACCATTGATCATACCAATATGTTTGATGAATTATGTTTGCTAACACATGTGTGGATAACAATGGTGCTAACATGCAGGTTAAATAATACTAAGACATCATATTTAAATATCTCTTTAGCCAACTGTTATCAGGAATAGCAGAGTCGAACAAGACAATTCCCCGCTGGGAAATCGCTTTGTCCCGTGACGAAAAAATGATGAACGCTACAAAGGAGTCAGATCCCACGTTGATAATTTGATCTTTCATCTACATTTTAAACCTTGAATGGTGTTTCTACGTGAACGTATGCCAGAGCAGGAGATGTTTGAAAAACGTTTGAAATGCTTTTTTTTTTTACCTCGTCCCATTTATTTCTTACAGGAAATTTATCGCAGTTTATCCTCTGATGGGAAAAGTAACAGCGGTGTGTTCCCGATCGAGCGGCACGTTTTTATGTTGTTTTTTTTTGTATGAGCTCAAAAGGGCGTGAAAAGTGCCAAAAACGTAAGGAGGATGAATAATAAGAAGAGGGGAACAACAATAGTGGGCTATAGTGGACTCAATATACACAATTTCTTATAGCTAGTTTATACAAAAGCATGTCTAAAGAGATATTCAAGATGAAGTACATGATATACTTTTTAGTCATGTGAACATTGATGATATAAAAAATGTCTTCTAGTGTTGGTCAAATGCATTCAATTAGTAAAACATCGATGTCACGAGTGCGAGTCCAATTGTTGCCATTATCGGGAACATCATGAACTAATGCATCCACTGTCACACCATAACGATATATTCCTCAGGCAGCATCTCAGAAGGCAGTCAGTTAACAGCCCCTCAGGCGGTGTGTGTGTGTGTGTGTGTGTGTTGCCTCACATTATGTTCAATTGCAGCATCAAAGAAGAAGAAGAAGAAGAGGCCCTGGCATTCTGTGAGCCGCTTCACAGCCAAAACTCCGGGAATGTTCTGCCAGGTCATATCTTTTCAAACAGTTCCTGCTTCACTTGGACAACAACTTCTGCTCGAAACCTCTCGCTGCGTCTCCACCTCTACCGGCCACCTTCTCCACAAACGCTCCATTGTTCCTTAAGGGTTTTCACGCAAGAGTTAAAATTTTACAATGTAATTTTTGTTCCGCCCCGAGGCCTCATCAGAGCAAGTGGAAAAATATCTTTCTACATTTCCACAGCGAAAAAAAAAAAGTTGTTTACATGGAGAGTAAGTAAAAGTTTAATAAGACAACATTATGATTGTGTTGTTTACCGCTGGAAACGTTTCTCTCCAAGACATTTTTGCGGAGACCGTAAAATTGAGCTAGAAAATCAGCAACATTGTTTACCTACATTGTTTCAAGGGTGTTCATGAAGATGTCTTTTCATATCTTCAGAAGAAGAAAACATTTCCCCCTCTAGTGTGTCTCTGAGGGTAACATTCTTGAGTGACACCACATCCTTATCTTATAAAACACAAGTACTTTGACTTACTTGTTAGCTTCCCATGTAAGAATACAGTCAGTGTTGTAGAAGGTCGGTGAGTTCCTCAGGATATGCACACTCTAAAAAGAGAAAAAGAAAAAATATAAATTAAAACTGAACAGAGCTTTAAATAAAAACTTTATTGGATTTGAAATACATAGTATTCAGTGCATTGTTATACACAAATGTACACAAAGTTACACCAAACGCTCTTTTTATATATATATTTGACCACCTTTTTGGGGGTGTGTGTGTGGGCATTGAGAGCTGTAAGTAAAGATCATGGACAGTAGGTTGAGTCTTGAAATAATTCATTTTGTGAGCATTTTAAATCACAAGAGTCTGTTAACAAATGATGTTCCAACTTTTCTTACCGATTCATTAATAATGAATTGTTGAATCATGTTCCATAAACAATATTGTAAGGCCTGCTGATCTTAGGAACATTTTCATATGATAAATATGAATATGATGAATGGTTCTTACTGAAACACTTTATATCATTTTCATACTTTTATCCAGTTCCAACAAACTAACTGTTCTCAGTTCAAATTAAGAAGCAACTAATGTGAAAACCCAACTCTCCCGACACACTCCCATGTTTCAAATGTTGAAGTCTTCCTCTCTAAGATGCAACTAGTAAGTCCTTCATCATGACCATGTTTTGAACTTGTTACTTTAAACAGTTCTCCCCTGGCTGAAATCTGGGCAATCGAGAGGTTACGAGAGTGATGCCCATTGTTACATAATGGCGTAATTACAACCGGTTGTAATAAAGCCCCGCTTTGTTTATACTACGAGTCAGAGCTTGTGGTTATTTTCAACAAGATTTAATCTCCGGAAAAACAAAGTGTTTTCAGTGGGCGGGGCTTTAGCACATTTTCTAATGTAAATATTTAAATGAAAAGAGAGTTTTGTACAAACAGACACATACTGATGAGTCCAACATCTATTCAAGACACACTCAAATCAACACATTAGTTGACTTTAACATGGCTGTACTTAATAAATCCAAGCAGACATATAATGACCAATGTAGGGAAAATGTAAATTTACTCAGAGATCTAAACAACAACAAACATAAATATCTAGAAAACTCTAAATTGGAAAATTAGAGCTGGTGAAGAAGAGAGTGCAACCAAGGTGCCAACCCTGGTAGGAGTGAAAGTGGACGTTCGTCAAGAGAGCCTGGAAAGCTCTATCAGAAGAACAGCTGATGCGAGATGTTCAGAGACACAGTCAGGAAGGATGGTTCGGACGTGTTGAGAGGAGAGAGAGAGTGTTGGATCAGGAATGCAGCCGAAGAGGAAGAGAAAGACAAACATTGAGGTTTGTGGATCACAGGTGTGACTAAGGAGGATGAAGTTGAAATGCTTGAAGAAGAAAGAACGATAAGATGGACCTAATGTGGGACCATTAATTATATAGAGGCGTCCCACCCTTCCCTGGCGTACCTACTTATCAACGTCATCCGCAAATCTCATAATTGCAGTGTATGATAATGTATTACAACCCTGAAATTATGAGAGCAATTAAGAAATATATCTTTTTTGAAAGTGGTCCTTTGACAGAGGGAGCCAGGAAATGTGGAGACCGAGGCAACACGTGAGTACAGTACAGGAAGCGTAACGTACTTTCCCCACGGGGCTTTAAACCGTTAATCAATCAACCCTTCCCACCTTAAAAAAACAGCTTAGGGCTCTGATACGCCCCGTCATCATTCTGTCACCCACCTCGTCCAAGCGCAGAACACTCCTCCGCCCTCCCACCCACTGAGCAATGCATACCGACCTAGCTTTTTGACGTTTTTCTTTCCCCTTTAAGAATTTCACTCTCTCGATCTAAAGAACCCGGAGCATGCCTTATCAGCCATCGGACTTCCGATCAGTCAACTGTGAAGTTTAGAAGTCGGAGCCTGCAGGTGTGACGAAGGCGCGAGAAGAGTCTTTTTTTTGGGACGTCTCCAGTACGAGCTTTATACACAAGACTGATCCAACAAGTGGGTAACAATGTCACCCCGCTTGTTACACAATTCATTATTTCAGTCTCCTGACTTTGGCACATTGTGACATTCAAAAGAATGCGCCGTCATGGCGGCGACACCCACACACCTCAACGTGCAGACAAGCGTCTCTCTCTCTCTCTCTCTCTCTCGAACTGCTTTGGGAAACGCAACAGTTAAGACCTAAACATGACATATAGGTATGCAAAGTGGAAGATGAAAAATTGCACAACTCGGGGCTCCTCCTCCTCCTCCTCCGCTCGACTCTTTGTGTTTCGCGAGGCATCCATCATGCGGGTGTCAGCCTCGCTCAGGTTTTCAACTGCCGCGAGTCTGAGTTGTTGAGGAGCACCTCGGTAATCGGAGGGTCAGGGGGACAAACCGGCAACCCGGGACGGTGCGACGGAGGCTGACAGCAGCTTCGGTGTGATTTACACCTCGCCGTAGGTTAATGGGGTCTCAATCGCTGATCCTTTTCAATTGGGGCTCGCTTGACCTTCCCTTCCGCTTCATGTCAGCTTCTTTCATTTCATGTTTTTTTTTTTTTTTTCCTTCCCCGCTACTTTTTCCATCTGTCATCCTAGAAAGAGAAAATGTGCCCTCAGTCTCGTCCTCGTCCTGTTCTCACACACACCCACATACCATCCTCTGCGTTGGCAAGCACCGGCCCATCCAGCCTGTTGCGTTCTCTCCCCTCATCAGCGCCGGGCGATCAATCACAAAATTTGATGGTTCTTATTACAGACTTGCCTTTCCCGGGTCGGGAGGCAGGAATCTTTATAGTGGCAGATACGGGCTGCAGTTAAAGTTGGAAATGGCACAGGTGTGATTTATTATCATTTTTTTTCTTCCTACGGTAAACGTCAAATACTTTGCTTTCATGTCGCGGCGAAAAGTTTATCAGCGGAAGTCGAAAAGAACATCCTGGTGATGATGATTTAAAAGCATATTTTACTGTAACTGAATAGTTTTGTCTAATTTCTGAACGTGTGGAAATGAACTGTCATTCTAAAGTATATTTTTATGTAGAAAGAAGAAACCCTACTTGAAGCAGGTTCTCCACACTGATGGTGTGAAGCAACATTACGGTCACACGCTGCAAACGTCTTTTAAAATGTTTCTTCAACTGAGCGATCCTCAGATAGAGGACACTTTAAACACATTAAACATTTATATTAACAAAAATACACAAGTGACTTTTAGCCAAACAGAATGTGTTTGGTTGCAAGTGATGACGCCACAGACAGATGCTTGAGAATTACCTGATTGACAAAGGTGACTTTTTTTGTTAATATTAATGTGTAATGTGTGGTAATAAGTGTTATTTAACCACTAAAAGAAAGCTCCGCTGTGAAAAAGTTGGCATTTTGGCTTTGACATCAAGGTTAGTAAAGTAAAGTAAAGGTTATTTATAAAGATCTTTCTAGACCAGGGTGACGAAGCGCTTTAACAACTAAAAACAATGCACAGTTAAAATATATACTTTAAAAGATCAAGATACATAAGACAAACACAGGAGTCCCAGAAAATCAGGGAAAAGCCTGAACAAATAAAAATGTCTTAAGATGTTTCTTGAAGGAGTCAGTAGATCATCAAACACAGAGAGAGAGGAAGATCGTTCCATAGCTTAGGAGCAACAGCCTGGAAGGATTTCTCTCCAATGGTCCTGAACCGTGTTCAGGAACCATCAGTAGATTCTGATCCACAGACCTCAGAGCCCGAGCTGGGGTGTAAGGCTGGATCAGATCACTGATGTAAGGAGGAGCCTGACCATGAATAGATCTGAAAGTAAGAACCAGAATTTAAAAATGGATCCTAAAAGAAACTGGCAGCCAGTGAAGAGTTTTAAGGATCGGAGAAATGTGAGTTCTTCTACTAGAGCGGCTGCAGAGTTTTGTGTTTACTGCAGGCGAGACAGCTCCTTTTTGTTTAGACATGAAAATAAACTGTTACAATAGTCTAAACGAGAAGACACAAACGGATGGATTATAAACTCCAGATCGTGTTGTTACATAATTTTCCTAAATAAAGAGATTTTTTTTTCCGTTGAAGTTCAGTGTAACAAGGCTTTTGGTCAGTGTGAAGTAAAATAAACAAAGACGATGTAAACAAGTGTTGAAAATCTCACAGGGTCGATGTTTATTAGAAATAATCTCTATTAAAAATGCTTCAGACAAAAACTCTCCCATGAAACTCTCCCTTCGCACCACAAGCCTCTTGTTCGGGGGCCAGACGAGAACATGCAGTTGCATGGCAGTTAACCTAAAGCATGCATAACCAGACTGGAAAGATAAGCTGTTTCCTCTTCACCCAGCAGGTAACTGTAGATACCTGCACACACTTATGACACGACGCATCGTTTGTCACCAGTGGGTGTCGGCGAAAAGAGGAACATCGCCTCCTTCTATTCACGCGGGCCTTTAGAAGTACTCTCAAGTTGCAGCTGCTCAAGAGAGGCGTATAGATCACCCGGTGTTAACAGGAGGAGAGTGGAGAAGAGGCGGCTGTTGTACCGTGACAGCCGCCGCGGTCGCAGGTGAGACAGTGGTTTGGGAATGCAGGGCTCGATGCAGGTCCATTCAGCTCCTGCAGACTGTGGTGGCGGTGATGGGATTGATTTATGCTGCAGTGCCAACAGAGCATCTTTGATTTACATTGCAGCGTTAGCACCATAACTGAAGCCAGGAGACATCCATCAAGCAATCATCAGCCTGATGGTGCAGCGAGGAGATGAAGTCATTTCCATTCTGTTATAACATTGTCAAAAATGATTTCCTCACCTCAATGTAACAGGGTGGTCGATATGTGTGTTATATATATAGTGTGTTTCCCCTCTGGGGATGAATAAAGCTTTTCTATTATTTTCTATTCTATTCTATTCTATGTTAAGCTATGTATAGCAGCTCTTGGTTCTGTTTTTCTATTGCTTTTTTTTTGTCATTTTTCATTCATTTATTCTGTACTGACATTAGAAAATAAACGTTCTATGTTGATTAAAGTTTCTGATTCTAATTTTAAATCTGTATGTTTCATTACAGTTGAAAGAAAAATTAATAGTTTCAATATTTAAAAACAAAATGGGATTAAAAGAATGAAATGAAAGACATTTTGGTAGAACATAAATGTTCTATGTGGGACTTTCTGGACATAAAGAAATGTTTAATGTTCTAGATAAAGAAAATAAATATATAAATAAATAAAAAAATATTTTTAGACCAACAGCGCTATAAACCGGAAGTACTCCAAAAGTACTGAGTAAATATCGCGAGCGCTTCCAGAGCGCACACAGACTACTGTCTACACTAATAATTCCAACCCTTAGTCAACATGAGGGTGAGTAGAAAATAAATTAAGTTTGATTTTGGGTGAACCATCACTTTAATGATGTAATGGACAATACTTTCATGTCAAGTTTTAAACCTTTTAAATTCATTTTTAACGACACTTTTTCAAAGGTACGACTGGTTTCCTGTGGGTTGGTTTAAAAAAGTGTTTTACTGGTTTGGCCTGAACAAAGACCTCAGCTATTTCAAAACCATCATGTGTCTGTCGATGCAATGTACAGTAGAACATTGTATATGTAGGCGGTTTTGGGTATGTGTTCTGAGTAAACAAGGTTAAAGCCGTGAGGACATAACTCAACGCAGAAGGCCACGCCTCTTCCGTGGTTAAAATCACACGCCACCTATTTTTGGTTCCTGTCCTGAGTGACAGCATGACCCTTGAACCCTGACCTTTACACAGCGTGACCTCAGTGGCTCAATAATGGAGACAGGAAGGTATTAGGAACGGGGAAGCAGACTGAGAGCTCAGAAGGGTCCGAGGGGTCAAACCCAAAATGATGCATTCAAGAACAAGAGAAGGAGGCCAGTGTGTGTTTCCCGTCAAGCAACAATGGGTTGGTTATAGTTGGTTCATAATTTGACTAATTGATTCGGCCGATAATTGAAACCGTGAGGAGCTAGCGAAGATCTTGTGAGTCAGCAGTGTGTGACTGGAAACAGCCTTTTTTAATTATACTTTAATAAAAAGTGTTCTCTTTAATAGCCGTAGAAAGATCAACAACAACAAAAATATCCTGCAACTGTGAGTATTTATGAATGAGTTTGTGTTTCATATATATTTGTACTTGATTTATCCATTCACTGAGCATGTTTAAGCTATATCAACATAGCACATTCATTTGAAGACTTAATTCCTTCTTTCTCTTTTTTGGGAGTGCATAATGTGACCTTAACTATTTCCGGAAATCTAGATTTTTTTTTCAAATCAATTAAAAAACTTCTGTATTCAGGAGAAGAAAATTAAACTCAATATTCTTTGATATTTTAAACATCTAGAATTGTCATTTTAGCCCCCAAAAGGACAAAAAGAGGAACAATTGCTCACTGGCTGTTTCGCTAGATTGTGGATTTCCAGTTGTTGCTTGAAACAGAGAGTCCGGTTTACAACTTGTGACATTGTTTTTATTGTCAATTTCTCTAATGGCTTCTAAAATTAATCTAATCACATCTAAAATGAAAACTTAAATTCCTGTAATGTACCGCAACAGTTTAACAACACGACAATCACCATTTTAAAAGCGAATGGTTTTGATTTGTCCTTTAAAAACATAAATAATAATAATTGAATATATGTGTGACCCACGAGTTAAACAGTATTTGCCGTTTTGAACTTAAAATGCTAATATCACAGAAAAAGATACCAAACTAAATTAAGGATCTTGTTTTTTTGTAATTCAAAAAGTTTTCCTTTCTAATATACACAACATTAATCTCTTCTGATCCTATAATGAGGCTCATGCAGTTTTACATCTGATATAGTTTTTGTTGTTGAAGCATTTTAAACGATAACCAAAATAAAAAGAATGTTTTCATCTCATCAATGACTGTTTGTTTCCCTTCGAGAGTCAACTGTCGTGAACAACAGCTCGGGGGCGGATGATTTCCTGAATGGAGTTTATTTATGTTTTGAACATTATTTCTCTCACATGCTGGCTGTACATTTGTGGCCGGGTCTCTCTTTCATTTTAATCCTTGGCAGGATCCTGTGGGGAAGCTCGTCTCTGGGGTCAACGAGCCCATCGGGGGTCTGTGGCCTGAAGTGGATCAGAGCGATGCTTCTTATCTTATCAAGCTGATGTGGCCTGTCGTAAAGAATCAATTGAATTTAGATTAAAAGAAACGCGTTATCATTGATAACAGATCCAAAAGGTAAACAAACTCCTGGAGTGCGTCTGGAAGCTCTTGGAAGAATCTTGGCGACCCTCTGGATAAAAGCATATCAGACGACACGAATGATATCGGGGGCTGTCAGCATGCGAGAGGAAGACCAATTATGAGTGTGTTGTGTGTGTGTGTGCGTTGACGGAGTAGGTCAGTGAACATGTCAACATCAATAGCAGGGGGTTGTAAAGTTCACCGCTTCGCCTGGAGGGCTCTACGCGGCTACTACGAGGTTTTGTGACTTTCCAAAACAGTTATTTAATCACACGATCCACACGCCGTTCGTTTTCGACTCCGACGTCTGCGCATCACCAGATCACAGCTCATCTGTTACCGTGGCCCTCTTCGTCTTGACCTCCGGCAGCTCCTTTGGAGCGGGGCCAGGGAATGCCGTCTCATTTCCAGATTTCCTGCTGATAAATCCAGGTGAGTGACAGGGATGACACGGACTTATCCCCACGATTACTACAAGCTCCTGGAATTCCTGCTCCATCAAAGCGCTGTGAACTTCCCAGAGATAGTCCTTGTGTTTCCCCTAAACCATTGATCTGACCATATGAAACTCCCCAAACACTTGGGAGGGGTCAGCGTCCAGCGCTTGATCTGAGGGTACTCACACAACTCAACCAGGAGAAAACACTGGATTCATGAGTTTAAAAATAAGCCCGCTGGAACTACCGCTTACCCAGATAAGACGTCGGCGACCCTAAAATGAGTTCAGTCTAGAAAGCGCAGGAACATAAGGTAATTATGTTTATGCCGGTGTGCAAGCACAGTCATTATCTTCTAAATTCACATGCCATACGTTTACAAGCGCATTATGGGAAACTGAGATGAAACCCGACACCAAAGAACACGGTGTCGCTGAGCACGCTCGGGAGAACTCCGTGTTCTGTTCTCTGACTTTGAAGTCATCTCAAAATCCACACTTTCATTTGGGCAACAAATGACAGCGTTGAAAAACATAATCAAAATGCTGACTCATGTTTTTCCTGCTCTCATCTCTGTTTATAAATGCTTTTTATTCTCCACCCATTCATTCTTTTACAAAGGGACAGACTTGGGGGCGATTTTTCTTTCTTCTTTTTATATGTGTATTTATTTGTTTATTTTTTTGGAACAAATTCGTTTCCATCCTTACAATAAAATTTCATGTATGTAATTGATAACATTTAATGTAATGATCTTCATTTCTCACCCTTAAATGGAGTCCCTTGCATTCATAAATACATAGGTCCAATATTTAATGAGCCACAACAACTACTAAGCTTAAAGCTTAGCTTTCTATGAAAAACTGTTGTTGGACAATGGATACCTCACCACAATACTATTACACCCTGTATTTGTTATTTTTGTTATCTGTTTGTAACTGGTGAAGGTATGCTAATAAAAAAAGATATATTTATAGTTCACCAGGTCTTGATTTTTTTCATAGGTCTGCACAAGTTTGAAATTAAATTTTGGAAAAAACTGAAGTAAAATACTGTAACGCACGTTGCTGTGTGTGTTACTGTTCCTTTAAGAGTGAGAGGAGAGCGAGGAGTTCTGCTCTGATACAGTAACAGTTTTTGTTCAATAAAAATTAAAGTGAAAAAGAAAAATGAATAAATAAAAAATATATAGACGTTTAAATGAGGGCCACAGAATATCATCTCATAGGCTGTGTAGAAAAATAAAATAATAATATTTTATAATGTGGGAGGAAACCAGAGTGCCAGCAGAAAACCACACAAGGTAAAAGAGGACTCCAGAAATTGCTTGCTTGCTTCTTGCCTCGAGCTGGCATCAAACGCACAACTTTCTTGCTGTGAAGCTGGATTACAATAACTATTGCCTCTGCCAAGGAGATCAAATGATTTACCAAACTTAATGAACTGATTTCAATTAAATTAAAAGCGGTGTTTTGTAATTTCATCTGGATTAAGGAAGGTTTCAGTAAATTACGTGGCTTTTCACAACTTTTGCAGAGTCGTCGTGTGAATCTTAAATCAACTTCAGGACAAGAATTGTTACCAGGGGGGAACCATTCGGGCTCCCTGGATGTCTGGAGCTCGTACACCTGTAGCTGGACTAATGGGAGCCGACGTAACGCAGGCGTGAAACATGAAACTAGGATATGAGGTACTAGGATAGGATATGAACCTTCACTTTCCAAAAGAACCCCCTCTTTAAGACTCTCCTGCCACCTATAGAAGAACGTTCGTACTGCCGCTCACAGGTTCCCCTCTGACCCACAAGACTAATGACCCAGGCCCCCCCCCAAAAAAAGACTCCCCCATTGCTTCTGCACCCCATTACTTATAGGAAAAGCTCCCACCTTACCCTCCTGCTGCCCCCTCATGGTCCTCCCTGCTCCTGGTCTTTACTGGCCTCCCTCCTTCTTCAGAAGCCCTCCCGCTGCGATGCGGTTGCCGTCTTTGATCTGGCCCAGCGCTCTAATTAGAAGGAAGTGAAGTGCAGGCCGGTGAGGTCACCATTACCCGGCGACCCCTCTCATCGGCCACTCCAAATGTCGTAAGGGAGCGAGGCGTTCTCACGGCGTTGACCTGTCGGCCGTGATGATGGTGGGGGGACAAGATCTGGATCGCGTTAGGGGAACCCCCGTAAAAATCAGGCACAATTTACATCTAATTTGAACGGCTGCGGAGGTCACGCCGCGGCGTCTCGTTAGCGTCCGAAAGCGGCAGAAGGACGGTTGGGGGAACTATATTGGTGCCGGTCCGGACTGACTGGACCCTCGTTAAGTGGCTGGATGAAGGTTAAGGTGTTTGCCATAAACAGAAGCAGCGGGTCATAAAGGTAGTTCTGGGAAAAAGCGAGGGTTGCGAAAAGTGGAGCGCGCGATGGGTTTAGCATGAAAGCGCCGCGGCGGATTTAAAGTTTGAGGCTTGTCATAAAAAGCAATGATTGGGCTTATTTTCTGGATAAGAGTGATGAAACAACATGTATGACTACTGCTTTTGATCATGGCAATAAAGTAGCGGGGGCTTAACCGTGTGTGTTGAGGGATAATGTGCCATTACTTGAGGGATGTGACTCACCAGGACAGGTCGGCGCACACATAAACTCAGACGTTTGGGAGAAAATGAACACTAATCGCACCCTGATGCTGCTTGTTAAGGGTATTTCCTCTTGCTCCGTCTAAAAGCCCGCTCAATCCCTCTAGTACCGATACCAGACAAAAGCCAAGAACCCTCCACGGTCGCACACATGTCGGGCGCAGAACAACAAGAAAATTGAGGTAAGTAATCTCATGACAAAATGTTTGAAAAGTGGGGATTATAACATTGAATACCATGAATAGTGAATGAATGTAAATGGTAATGCTAGCTAGCTATTTTTCTTTTTGTTTGCTTCTTAGTTTGACATTATTAATTGACATTTGGACTGCGTTCCTCTGGCTGCCTCAACATGTGTGAAGAAATCAATTTTCTGTATGCCAGATGAATTTCTAGAGATTACATTTTTTTAAAGCATAAAGATTAGCTTTTTGTCTCAAAAAAGGGGGCTACACGCTAAACATCTTAGCCAAACATATAATAACACCTTATTTTTCATTGACATACCATAAGAAGCCTTATTTCCTCGAACAATACTCAAGTCTAGCGTGGAAGAAAGTTGTTGGAGCTCACGATTTATAATCCTAGTCCAGTTATCAACAATTCCTTAAACAAATAACTCATATTAGTCAGATTTTGAAATAAATATATATTTTTAAAAGGCACTAGAGTCCGGTTGGTTATCCTCGGTTCCTACAAAGATTTTCTTGGACTTATAATGACCGCCGTATTACTCCCTTTTTCTTACTTTTACTTTCAATGACTCACTCCAAGGAATCAAATCAAATATAAAGCAACTTTCGGTCTTTTATCCATCATAAATCCTAGAAAGTTTCTGGTCTTCTTTTAACCATTAGCGGCTTTTTTTGTCTGTTTGCGATTAGATGGAAAATGAGCAGGTGAACGGAAGAATTTTAAAACGGACGATAAAATGTTTAAAACTAAATAAAAGGCTTTTTCCTTTTTACTTTAAAAAATATTTTTTGTCGTTTACATCTTGTAAAAATCCCAAGGAATCACCAGGTACGTCAGCTAGGAATGTAAATAGATTCCACAATAACAACAACAACAACAACAACAAAACTAGTTCAATTTAGCTTGAGCAGCAGCAGACAACAACAAAAAAAACAAGCAAAGTTAAAAAGCTAAATAAACTGCATCTAATGCACAGTATTTAAGTTTATTATCCCCTTCGAGGCACATGTGAACTCAAACTAGTAATAATGCAATTACGAAGGAAAATGAGCTTCCTTTAGCAGAGAAAACTATTTAAATAAGAACTTCTTCTCCATAAATGTTTGTTCATAACACAAACCACTAACTGCCGTAATCCTGTTGACATAGAGTCTCCAGTGTCACTCAACAGTTGGGAGTGTTCCAGTCTGTTTCAACCTGTTAAACTCACAGTTCCATACGGCAGATTCTCATCTCCATATGATTGACACGTGAGATAGTTCAACGACGGCTGTTTCTGTCGACTCCGTTAGCTGTACGTCTGAAAGTCGCCCCGCAGGGTCCAACACAACTGCTCTTTACGGAGCGGCCATTCTCATTAATAATAATGAGTACGACTGTGTGTAAGTTGAAACAATCTCAGACAAACAACATTCAAATGAGTTCGTAAAGTGATTCATGAATGCAGAGGACAGTGCGATAAGTGGGCAATTGACTTTCCCCATCACGAGATCTGCCAAGATACCAAAATGTATTTCAATAATGACTGTTTTACCATTTATAACACGCTCTAGGAACCTTCGTCAAACACTTGTTTACAAATACTTACTTTAAGGTTGCAGAATAAGCAGTTATTTTGAAAAATAAATAAAGGAAAATAAACAAAAATCAAATCATTATTTCCCTTATAAGCATTATTTGTATAATTTAACACTATTTTTTAAGCATCAATATGACAGCAGGTTTCAGTTTTCCAGAACTTGCTTACACAACACACATAGCAGGAACAGAAAGAGTGAAAGTTTGCACTACACAGTTGTGTACACCAGTGGTCTGGATGTACCTGGGCCCAGTAAGTAAGTAAGTCATTTTTATTTATATAGCGCTTTTCCAGACCAGGGTCACAAAGCGCTTAAACAATCAAAACAATATTCAATAAAGTATATACTTTAAAGGTCAAGATAACATTGAGAACACAACAGGAGTTCCAGAAAATCAAGGAAAAGCCTGAACAAATAAGATGTTTCTTGAGGCATTTGATAGGGAGGGAGGGAAAATGTATGGATTATTACTGCTAGAAATATTTTATATTTTGAACATTGACCAGATTTCGGTCACATTATCTAAAAAAAATAACCCTCTGAACTTGTGAAAATGATAAATCGCAAACTCTATGTGGACCATCTTGTTGCAGAGAAATCAGTCCAGGGGTGTGTCGTAAATCACACACTTCTGTACTTACACTTAATATTTTGAATGAAAATGAGTGCGTCCCAATGAGCAGTGTTGGGAAATGTAGTGGGCAATGTACACTCAATTAGCGCACTCAAATAGCCAGATATAGTGTGGATCGATGGTCACTTTCCACCATCTTAGTGATGCCGGTGACGCGTCTTCGGACCAGATACCATGTAAATGTCTCGAGAGAACACATATTTTACCACAAAATAACACAACAACAGTTATAACAACATGAAACATAACTTAATAACTTACATTTCCGGTAAGTAAGTAAGTAAGTGATTTATATTTATGTAGCGCTTTTCCAGACCAACAAAGCGCTTAAACAATCAAAACAATATTCAATAAAATATATAATTAAAGAGAAACAACACAGGAGTTCCAGAAAACCAAGGCAAAGCCTGCACAAATAAAAATGTTAACTTAAGATGTGTCTTGAAGGAGTCAGTAGACTTCTTTGAGACAGTACTACCCTGTCGAAATTTGAGCACCGCGTGAGTAGGTGAACTGTCTTACAGTGTACTGTAAAGCAGTGCACTTAGTGAAGTGATTTGAGACACAGCACAGGGCTCCTTCTGATTAAGCGTTACAGTGAGATGTACTTTTCATGCACTGTCCCTTTCTTTTGCACTATTCAGATTTGTTTTAGGTGGTTTGCTAGGACTGATTCCAAGGCTCTGGTAGGTTTGGGTATCAATGGAACATTTTTGATACCGGTACCTATACTCGTACCTTCACTTTCGGTTCACTGCGTCCCTTTTTTCGATACCAATTTTATAAGATCATTTCACATAATACAAATCATTGAGTTACATGTTTCTACTTGTACTTTTCTACTCTAAATGGATGACAAATAATTCCCAATGCAAATGAACACTTGCTTGAAAATAATGCTAGTAATCTGCTCCTGAACATTTTTTGGAATCCTTTCATTCGACACAACCTTCTTGGTGGTGACGATTTAACCATTTAAACAAGGAACAGATATTTAATGGATTTCAGATTCTGTCAATCCTAAATCTTGAAACTCCAGCTTAGCCCTCCATTAGATAAGAGTTGCTTAAGAGCACATCAAACGACCTCACTGACGTTACCTCCCCAACCCCCACAGCTTCATCCCTCACTTGTGTTAAATGAAGGAAGAAATCCATATCCGACATTAAAACGTCTGCCGAGTGACAGTTCAAAGACGCCGTGATATAAGTCGCGAGGAAGTTCTCATTATATCCTCGACCGTCGACTGGTTCACCAAATTGTCGTCATCCTCGCTTTCCAGAAGTGTTCTGATGTTCGCAGGTGTGTTTGTCTATTTCAAGATGATTTACGGGCGTCTTTTGTGGGCGAGCGGCTCTTCGTGTAATTATCATCTCAAGCATTTTCTCCCATGACAAGAGAGCGGCGGCGGCGGCGGCGGCGGCGGAGTTGTACGTCGAAGCCGCTCGGGCTGTTCCGAGTCTGGCTGCCATCCAGAGTGTTGATTCAGATGGATTACGATAATCCATACCTGTGCACCGTCTGTCTCCAGGTGATCCGAGGCCTGATTCAGGTCTGGAACCCGGCCACCCCGGGCTGAGAGTGGAAGTCCCCCCGAGATGTTTTCAGGAAAGAGACAATATTTGGAACTGTTTTTTTTTTTGTTGTTGTTGCAGGATGAACTCTGCCTTAGGGCCAAAGATTGTGTGGCTTCTCCAAACATTGTTCACCAGGTGAAATAGAATTCAAGTGCGTATAGAATACTTATGATTAAATGACGATTCTTTACTACCTTAATGTCAGAAAAAATATTGGATTAATCAACAAAATCTAAATAAATAATAATATGTGTTGAAGTCAATATACAAAGTTTATATGTGAAAGGATATTTGAACATATTTGATTAAGTTTCGTTTTTTACGGTGACGTTAATACAAAAATATATATATATATACAGTATATGTGTAAGAATTATACACAATTGTAAATTTTATCTAGCATGTCTTTTTTATTTATTAATCTTTTCTATCATGGATTCCATCCCATTTGTTTTAACATCCATCGTTTTAACCCTCCATGTCCATTATTTATGTATATTTAAAATTAAACGTATAAAACCAAAATACGTTATCACTGATTGGATTTTCCTCAGATCTTCCCCCAAAGAAACGAAAAATGTATCCATGACCTTTGTTTCATTCCTGCATGTGATACTGTGTGGCCTCTGAGATGATGACTTGATGTCAAGGTTCTAATAGGTGTGTGCCGATGTCAGAGGGTAAAGGTACAAAGACCGTCATGGAAATACCTTGAATTCCCAGTGAAGTAATACAGTTCATCTACAATAAACAAGTCAAGTCAAATCTGGATCAGAGACGTTCAGAAACTTCAGGATTTTCCCTCAGTCTCAACAATAATGAATCCCCAGTCCAAGCTATGTGACCTTGAGCTATAACTCAGTTGAGCCTAAAATAATTGTTTGAGTCAACATCAATGACCTGACTAGGTGACGGAGTTAAGACTTCTAGACTCCCTGTCTAAGCCTAGTAAAACACCAAATCATCTAGTTGAAGGTCGTCCAGATGTTATATTTCCACAGTCGAAAACCTCAATCACCACAAGGCTGGGAAGTCTATGGTTGCATCTTTGACATGCGATATAAATGTGTAAAAGTACATCCTATAAGCACTATTCACATTTGTTTTAGATTGTTTTCACTGATTCCAGGGCTCTGGTAACCAACCAAAATTTCAGATACCGGTACTCAAAACTTTGATATCGGTTCACGAACAATCCTTTTTTAAAATACCAAATCTTAAGATCAATTCACGAAGTACAAATCATTAGTTACATATTCCAGCTTCATCAGTTTTTCCTCAGAACAATGTGAATATCGTCAAGTTTACATCACGCTTGTTTCAATACTTGGTACTCCCGAAGCATTCGGGTCGGTGTCGCAAAAGAAACTAAGATACCAAGTCCTTGGTTCTGGACTAGAATAACTTTTCTCATTTAAAAATGTTTTCACTGCTTTTCTGCGCTTACTCAGCAGGTTTGTTTTTCAAGCAGTAGGGATGAGGATCAGCACCTCCTGTTTTACTGTCAGCACTAGACACATGGAATACTCACGGTAGTCTCTTCATACAAACACTACAGTCCATGTCAAGAAAACCACAAGTGATCAGATGATGAGAAGAGTTTGTCGATGGGAAAAAGTCTTCAAAGACTCACTTCCTCGACTGATGCAACTAAAGCAGATGAACGAGGAAGAATTTTATCCAAATCCTGGACTTAACAGTTTTCCGTGAGCATAAGATTTTTCAGCATGAGGTGGATTTTGATCTGTGGCGGATGAAAGAGTAGAGTCCTCTGCGGTCGGGCCGCCGCTTGATCCTGATAACACCTGAGCGAGATAACAAACACTCGCACGGCCGCCAGCAGGAAGTTATTCATTCTCAAAATTAGACTGTTCTGATGAAGGAAAGATGCACCGAGTCGACCCAGAGGGAGGAAAACAAAGAAGCCTTTTCTATATATGTTTGCTTGTGGTCGAGAATATTTAATAATGAAGACAATATACTCCCATCAGTATGTGTGAATGGCTGTCAAAGCGCTTTGTGACCCTGGTCTAGAAAGGCGCTATATAAATAGACATTATTATTATTATAATATATAATGATAACAAATACAATTATATCAAATAAATATATATTTTTTATTTAGATATAAAATGATCAACATACTATAAGGTTATATATAATGTTGGGTATTTAATATGATGTCATTTTGAATTTGTTTTAATTTAATCACTTATATATTAATATTATTTATTTAAAATGTAATTCAACCTATAATGAAAGTTATTTTAATTGAACATATTCATTTTCTTTTCATAATATTTTTGAATTCATCCAGAATTAAAAACAAAAATAATTATGAATTATACAAATAATTTTGAAGAATAGTGAAATATCGTCAATTATTTTAAAATATAATAATAATGATAAATTCATTTTTAATTAAATAATTAGTTTATAAATAGTCACTATATGGAATTTGAAGTAATTTCTAATATTTTTTATATTAATTCCAGTGGCATATACGACTATTTTATAAACCACCTTTAGATTTATTAATTTAAAAATACAATTTATTAAAGTGTTTTTTTGTATCTATTTTTGTCCATTTCTGTCGCTCATTAATTGATTGATGGAAGTGTGAATTATTATCCTTTTTTAAAAGTAATCGATTATCGATTGTTATTACTAGTCTGCAAAGGTCACAGGTTCGATTCCAACTTTGGGGCATCACTGAAAGTAAAACTTCTTTGTTTGGCGAGTTTGAAGTTTAACATGATTTCTTCCCACAATCCAGTTAATGAGCGAAAGAAAACTTAAGTTAAAATATTATTGTATCTTCATGTCAGTCACTTCTTGAGGCATCAATCAAACGTGCGTGTCGGGGTGTTTGGGGTCTTCAGGTTGTCACGGTTGTTAAAAAGGTGCAAGGTTCAAACTTTGTGTCGCTGAACTTTTTCTCATCTCCACACAAGACAACCCCCCTTCCCCCAGACCCTTCTCCTGACCTTTCACCTCACCTGTCTCCCCGGGGGCACCGGCCTATCAGGTCCCTGCTGCGTATGCCGGTGGTCACCCAACAGAGGTGAAGCCGATCACTCCCGGGGTGACGTGGGAGACCCTCTCCTAGTCACTCTCTCACCTCTGATCCCGGCAGACACACACCTGAACACTCGATACTGTTGAGTCCGGGCTTCGTTACTTTTCATCTTTTTTTACCTTTTTCTTAATGAACAGCCCGAAGGGCAGCGGAGAGAAAGATGGCGGAGTGAGACTTCTGACAGCTTCTTTTGTGCCTTTCTACTTTTATGAGATATAAACAAGAGGAAAGGGAGCTGCTTTATGGACACACAACTCTCGACACACACAAGGATAAAGATCAAACACTTGTAGCTGGAAAACCCACAGCGGTTGGAAAGGTTACTCAACGTCCAGCGGCTTCTTTGTTGACTCGATTATCACACCTATTCAAACATCCGTTCTTAAGTACACCGACAGTCCGATAGAGAAGAACACGCTGCGTTTTGGTGCTAAATTTAAACTAAGTGGGTCTCGGTTCTTTACGTCGCACCTCGACACACAGCGAGACCTGGTGTTCCATTTGTGTGTTAATGATCAGGAGACACAAACATTTGCTGAGTGGTTCTGACCGGGTCACGGGGCCAAGGCCACCGGGCTTCTATCTGCAGTTGCAGCACTCTGCGACTGTGACTCTAAAGATTTCGACAAACCAAAAAGGAGATCTTTCTCTAGACTCGCTTTTCAAGGTCAGGGAGAGACTCCAAGTAGAAGCACCATTCGTGGGCAGCTAACCCAGAAGAATTGGAGATGAGCAGGAGGAGGGTTCTGAAGGTAGCGGGGAGTCTGGGCCTCTTCACTTTAATCGCTGCCCCCATGACGCAACCTTCACTGGACAGAAGAAGCTTTTATTTTTAAGAAATGATTCTATTAATGTTCACGTCTACAGCAGTTCCCATCCGGGCGTAAATCCAGATCAATATTTTTTCTCATCAGGAGTTCAATGAAATAAAGTGAAGCTGCCAAATTAAATTGATCATTTCTAAATACTGAAAACATTTTTCTCTTCTTTTTTACAGTTTTATCTTCATAAGCCTGCTAATTTTTCCTTCATCAATTTATGATGCATTCTTGAACGTAGCCATTAGCGCAATGATTGAAAACTAAATTTAGATTCTCTTTGGATTAACCATATACTCTTTTAAGGGCCCACAAAACAGTACAAAGACCCAAAAGCCTTCTAGTAATACTGCATCCAACTAATGTTATAAGCATTAAGTTATAATTTTTATTTTATTTAATGTGAGGAACCTGAAAGAAATGGATGTCAAATGTTTCTTCTAAAAAAAAAAGGGTTTTAAATTCAGGTTTTATATAGCGCAAATGAATACATGTATTCAATAACGCG
Organism: Callionymus lyra; assembly: GCF_982586985.1. Classification (NCBI taxonomy): domain Eukaryota; kingdom Metazoa; phylum Chordata; class Actinopteri; order Syngnathiformes; family Callionymidae; genus Callionymus; species Callionymus lyra. The sequence continues at coordinate 12,197,321 of NC_141830.1, forward strand.
ACATGAATCCCTTTCTTTTTCTTTTACGTGAGAATTTTTGGAATATTATTTCATCAAACCATTAAAAAAACAAAAATTGAACATTTTAAAATTCAATTTGAGGATTTCCTTTTTTGTAAACAAACAAATTCAACCTTTTGATAAAAGAAAAACAAATTGAATTCAACCAACTCATTTTAAAATAACCTAAATAAAATATATTTTTTAATTTTAAATGCAACTATTTACTATTATGATAGCACTGATGCATTTAAATAACTGTCCCTAAAGAATTTACTGCAATTTTCTGAAACATTAAAAAAAGTGTTTGTTTTTTCCTGAAGTCCATAAAAGAAACTTACAATTCTTAAGATTCTAAGAATTCTGAAAAGGAATTCCCGGAGAGAAGGTTAAGCCCAGTGAGAGATCATTCATATTTATATTTAAAATAAGTCCCATAATGCACTGCAACAGTTGACATTCTTAAACAAGAATTTTCATTTAAGGGGTGGATTTTATGTTTATTCCAGACTAAATTTGGATACATTTTTGGTTTGGAATCGTCAGGTGGACGGCGTCCGTCATCTGAAGTTGACCACGGGGATCTTTGAATTCCAGTGAGGGCTCGGAGTGAGCGTCAGCCCGCGAGCAACGGTGTAAGAATATTCACAAGCATGTGAGCCTGAGTGACGGCTGTGTCGGCCACGAGTGACAAGGACCTGCATGAGTGGTGAATCATGGTGACAGAGCGTTGGGGAGAAGAAGCGCGATGGCCCCTGTGGACAGCTGACCCCTGACCCCCGGTGTCAGAACAGAGGCATCCCGGAACAATAGCATGAAGAGATGGAAAGGAGGGATAAAAAAGAAAAAAAAAAAGGAAGAAAAAAGAAACCGGCTTGGGGTCTTCTTGTGGCTTCCTTCATCAGTCTGTGGAGCCATATCGCAGTGTCCATCTCTGACACTAATGCTGCCCTAATGAGCCCACTGATAATGCTAGCTTAACCACGGGGATGTACCAGGAGGGGGGAGGTGTCAAGGGTTAATAGGGGGGCTAGGGGGAACATTGGAATGACATAGCTTGAGTATCTGATGAACAAAAGCACAGGTGTGTACAGCCAGACGTGAATGTTTCCGTTGGACTTCAAACCAGTACAATCATTTGTTTTATACAATATTTTGTTTCTTGATCTGCCTCCTAGAAAAGCAACTAGAACTTGGAAGGTGCCACCATAGGCTTCACGAGTTCCCCAGGATGCAGAGGAACTGATCTTAGTTTTCAGTTTAGTCCTCACCGTTTGGTACGTAGATAAAAGTTTTAGTTAGTTCAAGGGCAACTGTTAAAACCCAACTCTCTTGACTCACTCAGATGTTTCAACTGTTGAAGTCTTCCTCTCCAAGATGCATTTAGTCTCTCATCATGACCATGTTTTGAGTTTATTACTTTATAGAGTTCTCCCCCTTCTGAAATCCCGGCGAACGAGAGGTTACGAGGGTCCAATATGACGTAATAATGGCTTCACTCCTCCTGCAGCCAGCTGTGATCACGCCCCGCTTTGTTTACACAATGAGTCCCTTGGAGGTGGAGACTTCCAGGATTGATGACACGCTGTGACAAACCTTAATGTTTTGACCAATCACAGCACAGTGGGTGTGGTTATGGTAAACAAGATTTTATCTCTAGAAATTAAACCAGTGTTAACAGTGACATGGTACTAACAATTATTTAATTCAGTAGTTCAAAATAAAAGCTTCTAAACCATCAATATTAAGAACTTCACTGCAGAAACACACGAAACATGCGTTTACACAACACAGTGGTGCTGTAAAGTAAGATATTCATTTGATTATTTGGATTTTTACACAAAAAAGAAAATTATTTAAAAAAAAAAATAAAAAAAAATGTTATGGTAGTATGTCAGTGTCATCAGAATGTTAAATAGTTCAATTTAACTTTTCAAAAAAAAAAATTTCAACTGAAATGTTGACTTAAACAATAATTATTATTTTGACAGTTGAATTTAAATATTTCACATTTAAAGATTAAATTAATATTTGAATTTAATGTTTGTATATACAAAGATTTATTTATTTTTAATTATCATTTTCAAATGAATGCATTTTTGTTTACACAGAGTTTGATATTTGTATTCCAATAATTCAAAAATAAATTATTTAAATTCAATATTATTTCATTTGTGACTATTTAAATTCAATACAAAACTTTTGGTATATGACTCTACTCTGACTTATGAGTAATCAATACATTTAAAATAAATGAATAATGTGTTGTACAAAGTTCCCTGCAATGGCTCAGTTGTTCATTTACCCATAAAGAAGTTGGGAATATTATACCAACAATTTAATAGTGAATTTAAAATAAATGTATTAAAGAAATATTTGTTTTAAATAGACCAATTAAACCGTTTAATTCACAAATTATTGAATTCAAGTAGTCAATCATTTTTTTAAACCGTTTATTATCGGAATTATTATTATTTTGTTATTATTTATTATGTCAACATTTTAAAGGCCAATTTCAACCATTCCATATGAATGCAGTGATACACTCTTCTGCATGGAGGGTGGAGTCGTGCTGAACATTCGGAGTCAGCCAGTGCAGCGATTAGCAGACCAACCTCATTCTTACAACACTTAAATGTCCATAAACAACTCCATAAGCCAAGGTCGGTGGTAAACCCTTGTAAACTTTAACGCTGCGGAATGACATGCGATGACGCTGCGTAAAGAGCTTTTTTTTTCTTCTTCTTCTTCTTCCCTCGTCTATCTGGCCGTCTGTGTGCCTAAAGCAAACTCATCGCTCAGGCTGGAATCTGCCGCATGGTGCCTCTGTAAGCGGAGGGCTTGCAGGTGAAGAAAGACCCCAAGGCTGCAGTGTTGACTCGCTCGCCCGGCGCCTTATCACGGTGAGAACCTGCGCACATGACAAATGAGTCTACGAGGGCTGCAGATAAGACTGCAGGTAAACGGTAAGGGTCACGGATCGAGAGGGGCCGACGGGGGGCCGTGAATAACCGCAATACATAAGCCGAGCGTATACATCTGCTTTGTCTCGGCCGCGGTTTCGACCGAGGTCAGACATGTGGGCCTGACAGACGAGGACGCGGAGGGGAAGCGAAAACAGGTTAATCTGCCTTCTAAGAGGCTGTTAACTGCGCACGAGCTGTCAGAAACACGTCCGGGCGCTCCGCACACCCACATGTGCGCACGTTAAGGAAGTGCATATAAACACACAGGTATGCGTCGACCCACACATCGGGTTCAAGGGGCCACTGAGTACAGGGCAGTAGGTGTTAGATTACAGGAGCGGGGCCGTCCAAAGCGCCGCCCGCTCCTATCTTTATTCAACCGCTGATTAGACGGACTCTTTGAAGGCCACTTTAATTGCTGCACTGATGGAGCTCTTAAACCAGGAGGCTTTTTTTTTTTCCACCCTTTTTATTGATGCCTCCTCTCGTGACACCAATAAAAAAAGCTGCCGTCTTTTTTACCCGTTCTCCCCCGGCTCGTGCTCTCCCTCTGCTGCTGGTTTTCTTTAAACCTACATTTCCCATCATCCATCTTAAATCAACCCTAACCCATCTGAAATAAGTGTGAAACTTCTTCATCTCAGACTATAAATTAGTAACTTGACGCAGCCGATTAATTCTAGAGACAACAACTGACCATTAAATGAAACTAAAAATTCCTATAATAATCTTTCTCATTCAATTAGGGCTTGAATATCCAAATAAAGTTTCCATCTGACAGCAAATGAAAACGTAAAACTGCCTCCACTTAACCCCCGTAACGTGGCTACTAGATTGGTTGAGTTAGCATGCTAGCTTCTCCCTTTCCGTTATGGTCTTTGAACTTCTGTTAGCTTTGTTGGTATTTTGTGTACAGGTATTGTGTATGATTGTCTAGTGTTGGACCTTCAGTTTATTTATACCTTATTAATCTCAAGTATTACCCGACTAAAACCTTTTAACCCTTGCGTTATCTCAGGGTCAAGGTGACCCAGAGGCCTAAAAACAAATGTTTGTGGTATCCCTTGTGTTGACAACGACCTCCCTGGCTTCCATAAATACATATGCGGTGGTAGAAGTTGGTCACCTTGACCCAGAGACAACACAAGGGATACCACAAACACATTTGCTTACAGGCCTTAGGGTCACCTTGTTCCTGAGACGATACAAGGGTTAAATATCCCCAAAAAACTAATTTACAAATGCAAATTGTACGTTCATTCATTTAGTAAACACTTTTCTCCAAAACGACATACAACAATTAGCAATCACACAATTACACCCTGATAGGAGTAGGCTGCGATGCAACATCAGTCAAAATAAGGGTTAAGTGTCGTGCTCAGGGAAACGACTTCCAAAGTGGGATTGAACCAGCAGCCTTTAAGCTACGAGTCAGACATTCTTTTCTCTGACAAATGCCCTCTACAGTAGTGATGGTCTGATGAAGCTTCGTGAAGCAGTGTCATTATTTTCAGAGTCCACTAGATGGCGGTCTTTGCACTATTTTCCTTTTGTTTTAAACAACTGTTCTAATGAAACATAACATCCTTTTTAAACTGACGGCGCCACCTACTGACCTCTCAACCACATGACACTGCTTCATGAAGCTTCATCAGACCATCACTACTCTACAGCTCCTATTTATTTATTTATTTAATGTAATAATCTTTTTTCAAAATAATTATTCCTACAACTGTAGATACAGAAAGTGTCCAACATCCAGTGAATGACGATTATTTTTATCACTCTGATCAGTCGCTGTCTTTTTTTCATCTTTTTTTTAAATCATCTTTATCTCTATGTTTATTAAAAGTCAGGGGGCAGACTTTTGATCCAGGAAAAACAACAGATTTGCCGTATTACATTGAAAATAACATTTCTACATCCCGTCACCTGTCATATGTGGCTCATCGTGAAGATCAATACGTTGAACAGTTATTTAATCTCTGACGAGATCAATAGCCGTCAACGAGTCTCATGAAAAGTCCTCAGGAAAAATCGACAAAGAAATTCACCAACTGTTTCAACGCCACCGTCGTCAAACCGTGTGAAGCTAATTAAACCAACATTTGGTCAATTAATGAATCAATAAACACGCATCAGTATCCGCTCTGTTGTCGTTGGATCTGTGCTTCTGTCGAGTCCTGAAGGCCATTGTCACAAACTGACACTTTTAAGATTCCGCTAACGACGCACGATTTACAGCCGTCTGGAGCGTTAGACGAGGCCTTAACCCTTGACCTCGCAGGCCCACCGGTTGCAAACCCTCTCAGAGGGTGACCCGGTTAGACCCACCAGCCGGAGTGCTACAAAGTCGTGGCCGTGACCTTTGTCACAGCTCAACACCATGGTCATAGACACTCTAAGAAGGGGTGGAGTATTTCGGGATGCGTTCCCAGTAGAGCTTTGTGTTTATGCTTCTTTAACCAAGCAGCGGAATAAAGGACAAACTATCAAGACTATTTTGAGCTTTTAGATTCGTTTTTTTAGCATCATAAATCGATGCTAGTAAGCTACATCCTATGGTGCGTTTAATTACCTACCAAAAGAGTTGACTTGCTACAAACTTTCAAACTTTTTTATTCCTTTATTATCTACTTAATCACAGTAACACTCATGTTTATGAGTTATTGAAAACATAAACTGCTCAAGACTAAATAGATTGCGTTGAATATTTCATCTGAATCCACTATTCTTCCTTTTCACAATGGCTCCATAGTGAGGCCCCCAACTAGAAGGAGGCCCAGGGGCGGACCCAGGACACCCAGGGATTTTCCTTACACTTGAACAAGACAGAAAAAGCAAAAATGTTTTTCGGATGTTGTCATATTAAAACTTGTTTTTTCACATTTACAATTCCTCGCTCTAATGGCTCTAATAGCTGCAACTTTTACTTAATACCGAAGAACAATATATTATAAAGCCACACAGTTGTATGATGAGTGAAAATATCCAGTAGCTACTCGAACCCACTGATGCTCTCCTAAATGAATAATGGCTTAAAGAGAGACGAGTAAAAGGAAACACATGTGATCCACTTTGTCAAACTTTTGTTAAAGCAGTCGTTCATTATTGAGGAAAAACTTGAGGTTCTTAAGGACCCAAGAAGGCTCTTAAGAAGGGTTTAGCTACATAGTGCTTTTCCCAGATGCATTTTGAACTTCCTTCTTAGGAGAACCTTAAGATCATGACAAAGAAGCTTCGTAAGAAGCTCTTAGTGAGCTGTGGCAACAGATGTTGTTTTTTTTATGTTTATTTGTTAGAAAGTACATACATTTTACTTGGATCGAAAAAGTTATAGTGCGTTTTCTCATTTCGTTATAATATTTGTATGACCTTGAACGTATCATATGCATGTATGTTGATTTATTGCAGTGTGTAACAAAATTACAAATGAATCAGACTCACAAAGAGTATTTATCGTGTACTGTGTTGTCTCTGGGTCAAAGTAAACGATCCTCCGTTGTGTCCATAAATACATATGCAGTGGTGGAGGTCGTTCACTTTGACCCAGAGACAACACAAGGGATACCATAAATACATTTGTTTTTGGGCCATTGGGTCACCTTGACCCTGAGATAATACAAGAGTTAAGTTGAGAGTGACTCTGGGAAACACTTCCTTCTTGCACAGTGTTCTTAAAGAGCACTCCAAAGAAGATCTTAGCAGTTAAGATCAATCTTTAAAAAACCCGGCCAAATGTAATGAAGATATTCTTAATTATGATGTTTGAAATCCCCCAGAAAAGATAGAGGTTTCCAGAAAGAGGGAGATCTCTTGCTCGGGATGCTGCCCTGGCGAACCAACTGGATAATTGTTGGAAAACATGAATCTATAACGGATCAATAAAATGCTTTAAATACTCAGATAACTGAATATGTAGTTAACACAAGATAATTGAATCACGCAGCCAATCGATACGCAGAACAACGACGGGAGAAAATCTCAAACACATGCTACGACGGTGCGATCACACCCCCTGCGTGAGAGCCGCACCCACGGAAGAGCTGCAGGTCTGATCCCATTACAGACTCATTGATCCCTGTCTGGCTCCCGATCTGCAGCGTCAGCTCTGGGACGGGATTGATTCCAGGTAGAATCAACAGAAGCGTGGTTTCCGACTGCATCGACTGTCTGGGACGAGCAGCGCTGTTGTGCTGCAATGCAGACGAACTCGATATGAAGAGCTGCGAGTCACTCCTGATCCAGCATGAATGAGTGTCGACAGGAAGAGTGATTAGACTGACAGGTTGAACGTCCGTGAGGAGGGACGTTAAATCAGGAATCAAACAAGAGGATTTTATTTGGATGAAGTCAGCCTTGACAATCTGAACCATGTATTTAGGAATGACATACTGTTGATATGAATGTTGCTTCTTCTTTTCTAGCAACACAGAAAAGTAGAAAATTTTATGTAATTTCAATATGGTAGCTTGTCCGCTATCTGTGCTAGATCAGCTGGACACCAACAGTTTCAGAGCTGAAGAATCAGCAGGATTTATAATTGTAATGTAAACGTTGGTTGCTGGAAAAGTCACTAGTTTATCTGTACTTGTTAGCTTATCAAAGTGTGGCCTGCTAGCTGGTTGACTCTGAAACTTGTGACCCCAATATTTTCTGTAGAATTCTTGACTATTTGATAAATGTGTATAAATGAAAATAAATGTTTCTCTAATGCACGTGTAGACCACAAATATTTTCATACATCTTAAGTTGTATTTTGTTTTTCTTTGTGGCTTCATTGTTAATTATTGAATCATCAACAATGCAATGAGTGTATTAAAGAAATATCATTTGTCATCCATAATCTTATACATTAGGTTATTTCAACTGTATAACTAACTGATGGTAACCCTTAAGGGTCACAAAGTGTCCTTGGAGTAGCTCGAAGTTGCAGACATTGTGGTGACCCCTGATCTAATGTGTCCTGAAATGAAACCAGCTGACTTAAGTTGAAGTTAAACACATTTGTTTTACATCTGGGTGCCTTCATTTTCAATTTGTGAAATGTATTTATATATATTTTTTAATTTCCAGAATCTAAAATTTCCCATTTGCAGAAAGTTCCTTTTGGTTTAAATTGGGATTAAAATAGCTTAATTAAACACTGATGCATAGCTTTATTAAAGAAATCTGAATTTTATAAGGACTACTTGAATAACAAGGGCGCTAGGTGACGCAGTGGTTTAAAATGAATAAATGAAACTTGAATTGAATTTATTCTCAGAATTACGTATTTAGTTGTGACTAAAAGTACCTTTTTCTTCCACTCCAGAAATCTCTCACTATAGGATGTCATTATTAAATAAAGCTTGTTTTAATATCCATCATAATTTCCCCAAACAATAGCGGTAACTGTCTGCAGTGTCTCCCGATCAAAGCAGCTGGCACGACCACTAAGCTGGAGGCTGGCACCCTGAGACAGATTAGAGTCTGTAATGAGACATTGCTAATCAACTAATTCACAATGTGGTCCCTTGCACTCGTCCAGACCTCTGACCCCGACCCAGAAAGCCTCACCGTGTTTGACCTCAGACAGGCACGGGATCGTCGCCGAAGTTAAAAAAAAATGTGATAGTAAGAAGATTTAAGGGATGGCGGTGGCGGGGGGACGCAGGAGGCGTGGCTGACTGTTTGTCCATCTGACCTGGTTTGTTCCTAATGATGTTATGCCAGCTGACTGATTCAGACGACCCCCCTCCACCCCCCCACACACACACACCCTCCCATCAGCTGACGCGGCGCCCCTTCACTACATCAGCTGACGGATGTTTCCCCACCACCCCCACGCCGCTGACAGCTGACAGTCTCGCTCCCATAACCCCCCACCCAAACACCTCAAACAGTCTCCCGCCAGCACGCCGACGCATTTCCACTCTGTGCCGCCACAACAAGAAGGATGCAGATTGTGTTTTTTTTGTTTTTTTTTATCCTGGGCTCAGCCGGAGTTCAAATGGTCATCGGAAGCCTTGGGGTCCGGCGTGTGGACATTCTTGCAGTGAGGACAGGATTAGAGAGGTAGAATCTGGGTTAAAGACACCACACAGTCCCATCTGTTGTTTTGGTTTTACCCTACAATGACCACAAGCAGCCCAACGTCATTCTTGAAGCCCATGAACCTACGTCTGAAACAGCACTTCATAAAAAAAGGGGGGCCGAGGGGTCACCGATCTGAGGGCCAGCGTTAAGGATTGAATGTTTACATAAGCTTCTCTATTATATCACCGCCTGGAAAGAAAAATATAGCTGACACTTCCCTATCTCGCCTTTTCTTCTTTGTCTCTGAGCCTCTTTGTCTTTATCAGTCCCTCGGCTATCTCGCTCCCCAACAGTTTCCCAGGCTCCAAAAGCTGATAACCCAGCTTAAAGATTTCCACACCAACACCTTAAACCCACCACTTACAAACACAAACATATGTACACAAGTCGCCCTCCCCAGTCACGCACAGGCCTAATAACCCCAAACAACTAGTAATGGCTGAACACTACACACACCGGCGCTAAAGTGCGTCAACAAACCAACACACACTAATTAGATTAACGTAATACTTCACCGGTCGTCTTGACCTTTGGAGTCACTGATGAACCGCGTGGACTTTCTGCTGCTATAAACTAGGGTTGTCAAAAGTATCAAAAGGAAACAAAAAAATGTATGCAAGAATGTTGTATTGTGATACGATACTTCTTTGCAAATGTATCAACACCTACCTCCAGCATTTAGTCTGTTACGAATGTATTGCACGTGTTTAATATTTATTTATTTATTTGTATAATATGTGCACCACATACAAACTGAAAATATTTATATTTATCGTTATTTTTTTCCAACCACATCACTTTTGCACAATTTTTTGTGATGCATTTTTGGTGAGTATTACTTGTTCCATGTTGCAAAAGATAGTATTCATCCTTTTTTTTATATATTTAACCCTTTCATTCACCTTGACCCAGAGACAACACAAGGGATACCGCAAACAAATTTGTTTTTGGACCTCCGGGTCACCTTGACCCCGAGTAAACACAAGGTTTAAAGAAAATATTTCTTCTGAATTATTTTTTTTTATCCTTGTGGTATCGCAAATGGTGTTGTGTATCAGTATTAGTACCTTTGTTTATGGTGCACTTCTATTTCACTGTAGCCTAACTGAATTCAAACTTAGCAAACATTCTTTATATCTAGAAACATTTGTTCTAGAAAAGGATTTAATGCACAACGCGTTTGTTTCTTCTCGTCTGGACTATTGTAACAGTTTGTTTTCATGTCTTAACAAGAAGGATCTGTCTCGCCTGCAGTTGATTCAGAACTCTGCAGCGAGAATTCTGACCCGCTCTAGTAGAAGAACTTACATTTCTCCGATCCTTAAAACTCTTCACTGGCTACCAGTTTCTTTCAGGATCAACTTTAAAATTCTGGTTCTTACTTTCAGATCTATTCATGGTCAGGCTCCTCCTTACATCACTGATCTGATCCAGCCTTACACCCCAGCTCGGGCTCTGAGGTCTGTGGATCAGAATCTACTGATGGTTCCTCCCACAAGGTTCAGGACCAGAGGAGAGAAATCTTTTCAGGCTGTTGCTCCTAAGCTTTGGAACGATCTTCCTCTCTCTTTGCGCTTGATGGATCTACTGACTCCTTTAAGAAACATCTTAAGACGTTTTTATTGGATCAGGCTTTTCCTTGATTTTCTGGAACTCCTGTTGTGTTATCAGTTTTATCTTGACCTTTAAAGTATATACTTTATTGAATACTGTTTTGATTGTTTAAGCGCTTTGTGACCCTGGTCTCGAAAAGCGCTATACAAATAAAAATTACTTACTTACTTACTTACAACTGTGAAAATGGAGCCATTGAAATGTCAGGCAAGCATGTGACACAAGGCTAATATTTTCCCAAGCTTGATCGGAATCAATGTTGTAACAACATAATCTTATAGAATCTGATTTTAATATTCAAACAGAAACATCGCTATACCAATGGTGACCCAGTCAGCAGCAAAGAAAAAATATATTTGGGTCAATTTTAAGAACCACCTGAAGCAATTTTAAAATAATAATTAAACAACATTAAAACATCTTTTGAGTAATAACTGAACTTTCTCTTTTCCTTTAAACACACTTTTCATACTGAAAATTAGATAGTTGTCTAACCTTTTTTTACTACGGTTACTCTTTTAGAAGCTTTTTGCAGACATTCCAACCACTAGATGACGTCGACAGATCCCCTAAATGGGGCAATTTGTCGAAACTCAAAAGCCCCAAGATATCAAATACCTTCGCCAAGGTGCTCATCTCGTGCGACTTTACAAATACAGCATAAGATCAAACCTATAAAATAACTTCCAAATGATGTTGTCTGAAGACACGTCAGGGAACTTTCGAGAAAGAGACAAGCTCCATCTTTCATAGCAGAATATGTATATTTGTATATTCACGAAAATCAGATATATGGCATAAGAAGAGGCGTCCAGTTATTGGACGAAAACCTTCTCTAGATCTACAGAACTGAACTCTTCAAATCAAAACTCTTCATGTTTAAGGTCTGTGTCGACATGCTGGCTAACAAGTCTTGAAATAATTTCCCATCATTACGAACAAATTTCTGCTTCACCTTTTAATCTTACATGCCCCCACTGTCATTCACCATTTCGGAAAAAGATGAATGTGAACAAAAAAGGGTCCTCGACATAATGTATAAATTGCTCACATCTGTCCGAGTTGTGTGTGTGTGTGTGTGTGTGTGTGTGTTTATAGTTTCGCACAAGTGGCCCTTTAGCAACGCGGCACTCTTCTATGTGTTCAGGGACCCGACACGGAGGCCATCCTTTACCACCGAGGAAGAAAAAGCAAAAACAAACAGAGCAAAAGAAAAGATAAATCGAGTTTGAGGAAAAAGACAAAGCAACTGGCCGATGAGGCCCAAAGTGTCATCTTGCCTGCACTTGGTTAGAAAAGAAAGGGGGGGGGGGTCGGAAGTATAAAGTTTACCAGAGGAAAGTTCTCTTTCTTTCCCCGGACAGCTGAGCGTCTTATTATGGGATTAGATTTAACCAGTGCCCCCCTTGGAATGTGGAACAGAGGGCTGCTGGTAATGGGTGGAAGAGTTTTAGGGGATGATGTGGGTCGGGCACAGAACAGTAGGGGTGGGGTGCCGTTTGGTGGCGGCAGGATGGGTCATGGAGGCAGTATGCGGGCGGGCTTGGCAGTCAGCCCGGGGAAGGGGGAAAGCCGCAGCACTGGGGGCCCAACGTGGATCTATGCCAGCAGTGCAATTACTCCTCATTCTCAACAGCTGGCACATAATGGGTATTCAAGCACTTGTGGTACTTCGATAGGACACGGAGATCCCTGGTCGTCTGCGCTCGTGTGCCACGACACGACCGGTGGGGTTTGACGAATGCGCGCCATGTCGGTGCAAATAAAATCAAGGTATGACGCGAGGATCCAACGGTGAGCTCACGCAAAGTAGCGGTGACCATTACAGACATATTTCCCTGTGGTTTTTAAAACCATTTCTGTCATGAAGGCAAGTGAAGCTGCTCTGTCTTTGGATGAGTCTACTTAAGTAAGTAAGTAAGTAAGTAATTTGTATTTATATAGCGCTTTTCCAGACCAGGGTCACAAAGCGCTTAAACAATCAAAAGAATATTCAATAAAGTATATACTTTAAAGGTCAAGATTTCACTAAAAACAACAAAGGAGTTCCAGAAAATCAAAGAAAAAGCCTGCATAAAAAAAAAAACGTCTTAAGAAGTTACCCCACATAATCACAACAAGGTCGACATTGGCTAGAAGAAGCAATATGTGATATAGTCAATGATTCCAATAATATTCTTAAATTAAAGCTTTTTGGCTAAAAGGTCAAATGACTTCCTGGCTCGTGACAGTTTAGCCAGATGGAAACTGTGGGACAACAATCATCAAATGTTTCTATTTAAAGACAATTATTGATCAATTATTCAAAGAGACTTGGTACTACAAAGACTTGGTTCGGGCTGTTCACATGTACAAAAGGAAGATATCATTTCCTTGTAATTGCCCAATGGTTGAGACCAGGTGGATGAACTTGGGGAGTCTGGGCAGATGTTGGGGTAACTGGATACCAGAGGCTCCTGTAAAGGTTCCTCTAATGGGCCTTTTCTTAACCAGTTAATGATTGATAATTATCTGTTCCGAGCTACTTCAGAAAATCTTAAAACCCTGGGAAAAACATCCTGCATAAATGTAGTCCTTATGCGTGAGATATATACAGATGGTTCGGTGCAGCATCATCAGTCATGTGTTAAATGACTGGAAATGACACAATCATCCAAAATAACTAAACTGGCTGGATTCTCCCTTAGAGATACGGTAAGAAGCATTTATCCAGGAGAGGCTGGAAGTAGCACCACTGCTGTTCCAAGTTCAGATACATTTTTAATGATCCCTTCTGGGCAGGTATTACAAACATGTCTAACCGCCGGTATTCCCCATGTTAAGCCGCTTGAAGATTCCAGGAAGAGGAAAGTTTGGCCCTTTTTTCCGTTCCGGTAGCTGCCCCTGCATTACAACCTTGGATTAAAGATGCATGGATACTGGAACCTTAAGAAGAGCTCTAAAGCGTCGGTGTCATATTAAAGTGATATTTCACCCAAAATTCAAAACTCATTTTCTGCTCACCCTCATGTCGTCTAAGGTTTGGGATTATTTTCAGGGTGATCTGTGTCTTTTTGGAGTTATAGGCAAAAATGTGTGTCCATATGATGGTCGCCAACAGCGTCCATTTTCTTTCTCAACCTTGTCCAAAAACACACACTTAAAAACATTAAAATACCTCCACACTACTTGTCTGTAACGTCCCTTTTGTATTGAAGCTCCGAAAAGAGAAATTGTTTGGAAAGAGTTAAACAAGTTTATACGTTAAGCTTATTTGTAGCAGAAGCTAAACGGCTAACATGCTAAATAGTCAGGAAACACAGAGTCTATGTAGTTAATCTTGTGCGAGCTCCCAGTGAAGACAGTAGAAACCCTGTGCATTTTTCATAATAATTCTAATGTAGGGGCTTACAGATGAGCAGTATGGAAATATTTGGATGTTTTTAAGTGTGTATTTTTGGAAAAATAAAAGTGAGCTACGATCACTACCATCATATTGACATACATTTCTGCCTAGAAATCTAAAAAAGAACAGATTACTCCCAATAATAATCCCATGAGGGTGGGTAGAAAATGAGAAAGTTCAATCTTGGGTGAACTATCACTGTAAGAACTATGGCCTCACTGTGGCTTTTCTAGAAGTTCTTGAATCCATTTTCAATTCCACACATGACATTCAAAAGTTCCATATTAAGATAAGTACCGTTTCAATATGTAAAACCGAACTGTATTAACGGAAGGAATGAGCTCATAAGAAACAAGAGATTCATCTTTATAAATGTGTTTAAAGTAGTGTGGCATGAGGGGAGTATTCACTTTAGGAGTAGACACAATACAGCGATGCATCAAAGTGTGCGGACGGGCCACGTCTGTATTTGATCCAAAGCAATATTCTTGCAGGCTGGGACCCGCGAGTGGAGTGTGGGGGAATTCTGTGTTTATAAAATCAGTCTGTTTGAAACTCAGTCCAAGTTTATAATCCACCCACTGTGTGGCGGCTTTGTGTTTTCCCTCAAAGCGCTCGCGCAATGTAAACACCGCGCTAAAAGCAGAGATTTTATTTTTTTTAAATCTAAGGACTAAAACAAAGGGAGCACAGGAAATGGACTCCGTCTTAAACGGAGAAAAAAACAAAAAAAACAAACACACCGCCTGTCAGTCAAGTGGCTCCGGGTGGCGTGATGAGGGACGAAATGTGGGGAAGTTCGCAGCTCCGGCTACCGGCTCCGCAACACGTGCTGCTAGCATGTGCGCGAGACGCCGCAGCAATGCGGATGACCCCCCTACGAGCGTGAAATCCTGGCCCCGGCAGGTTTTCGGTGAAGATGATTGATGCCTCGCGTTCGTGAAGTGACGCCGCAGCCACCGGCAGAAACCTCATCCTCTCGCCCTCTCCCTGGGAGGGACCACGGTCCGAGGACCAGCACCGATCAAAGAGCTGCGTCGGTGTCGATGATAACATCGGGGACGATTGCGTGAGCGCCATAACGCCCGGCTGTGTGGGGCACAGATGACATCCTTATGTTGATTCTCATAAAACACATCTGACAGAGTTTAACATTCCTGTAGCTGCAGCAGACGTCGCTGCATGCTGCTAAATAAACTGTAATTAAAAGTTGATTCAGAACTACAACACACTTAAATCTTGTCTCTCAGCAATTGTATTTTTTTTTTTTTTTTCCAACTTCATACAGGTTAAGCGTGTATTAATCATCCTGGCTTTCTCAAATATTTATCCAGGAAAGGGTTTATTTGACAAACATAACTGTCAACCGTTCCGGCTCATTACAGCAGCACCTGGAGACAAAGTGCTTCTGCTCTAGAGCCAAGAGCAGGAGCAAAATGTTTCTTGTTCGTCTCCAAATACTTCTTATCGTACTGCAGATAATAGAATATTACATAAAACATTATTTCATTGGGATTATAATTACCATGTGCAAATATTCACATCGTGTTCCAATTACTTTTCCCGCCGCTAGATGGCAGCAGTCATTACATCCTCCGCAGCTGAAGGAACGATTAAATGCCGCTAGGTCCCGGCGATGACTGGGAACGAGAGGATACGGTACGGTTAAATTCTGCAACACCAGAGTCTAGTACTTGACAATACTACAAATATATCCTTGTTACTACAGCATCTCAATATATCGTATTCTTCCCCTGTATTGTCGTACCTTTCATATCGCCAGACTCTTAGAATACACACTTTAGAATTACCAACCATCAGATTATAATATAAGCCATTGTTTATTAATACATGGAAAGAAAACCTCATAAAATTCAGGGGGTTTTAAGCTTGGGTTCAACGGGCCATTCGTGGCCCACGAGATGATATTTCGGGCCCTTCATTTAGTGATTGTTTTATGAGTGCGGGTCGAATAAGGAACTCTTTTCAACGTCAGATAGTTGGGTAATATAGATGATCACAATTTTCTCATTCATTTAGTTCCGATTATAGCGTTTGGATTGAATAGAACTAAACATTAGCCTTAAAACAACAGTTAAATAGTATCAACAAGAAGGTTCTACATAATGATCCGACTGATCAAACAAACATTTCTGACAAATGCTATGTTTTAAGCAAATCATTTTCAATCCTAGCTTATTTTGCTTATTTATATTTACACCCAGTTTACCCTCCTTATATTTACACTTTGTTTTTTCAAAATGTATTTACACAAGATTATAAACATGACTCGTTTCCCTCTGACGATGTACCTATATATACTTTTGCTTCCTGCTTAAAGGCTTTGAATATAAAAATGTGAAGCCCTCATTTTAGAATAGCGTCATTTTAGAGTTCATCAGCAAAAGCACATATTTCAAGCCATTGAATAATGTTGACTCTTCTGGGAACTATTCTCCACTTTACGATAATGAGAGCTTCTGAATAAACACCGCTTTGTCGATGAAACAATATTGAATGGCTTTGGGCGACGGCACACAGAAGCCGGTTTTGAGATAATATCTTAAGATAAATAAACAGGTTTAGCTTAAAATAAAAATGATTCAAAGTAGATTTGCATTTAGAAATAGAAAAAGGTTTGATTAAATGTTTTGTGGTGGGGAGCACAAAGAGAAAGTCATTCCTTAAATACTTGTTTTATGCAACAAAAGAAGTGTAAAAATGAAGCCACAACTGCAAGAGACGATGAGTCCAGGGCCGGGTCTAGGCAGGGGCAAGAGGGGGCCTGGCCCCCTCAAATAAATGTTGTGCCCCCTCAAACTTACATGTAAGTAAGTAAGTAACAGCACAATTCCCCCTCAAGATTTGTGGCTGCCCCCTCATACATGCCTGTCTAGACCCGGCCCTGGATGAGTCTACCAAGCAAGTCAATCCCATCAGCTTACAGCGCCCCCTAACTTGATCAGCGGCACCGCCAGGCCACGAGGGACTTTTGTGTTAGTGAGATAGTGAGCCGGCTTCCAAGGAAAGGAAACACATTCTAACATTTCACCGCAGAAAAAAATATAGTTTTCCTTATTATCACGGCTCTTTTGCCTCCGTATCTGGTGGTCTGGCCGTCGCATCTGCTCGGCTGGCACCGAACTTCGTGGTCGATGCCAGCCGAGGCTCAGAACCTCCGCGATGTCCAAATACCCGCTTTCATCAAACTCTTCCTCTTTCAGCGAGCGCTCTTTACGCCTTTCTACATCAGGACGCCTTTGTCAGCTTCTGTGAGCCTACATGTGTTTTTCCACACTTTGATCCGCTCTCAGAGAAGAAGGCTTTAGTCAATGTGTGTGTGATCAAAATGTAGGTAGTAGGAGAAAGTACTTGAAATAAATCCATCAATTTTGACTTATTGAAGCTTGTTGTAAGTTAACTGGATATGTAAAAAGAGTTTTTACTTGGGCTTTTAAAGAATCTCTAGACGGAGATTTATCGCAATATTTTTTTTCAAGATACTGTATGATTTTTTGATTGTGATTATGATTCTTTTTTCTTTTTTTTTACTGTTATTTTATCTTTATCTTCTGGCCGCTAGATGACAGCTGTCATTACATATAAATACTTACTTACTTACTTTACATACTTTGCAGCTAAAGGAACATTGAAATCCAGCAAGATACCTGCGATGACTGAGGATGAGAGGATACAATCGACTCCAGCAGCTTTTAAAGCTGATGTTTTGCCTTGTTTTGATTTCAAAACAAATGAAAACCGGTAAACAACGTAAATACTGTAACACCAGTACAATACTACAATACAATCCAAATCTTACAGTATCACATTACATCGTATCGTTGCTGCTGTATTGTAATACATATCAATCGCTAGATTCTTGCCAATACAAACCTACAGTCTTTTTTTAAATTGCATTTTACACTGATTTCTGTTCATATATTTAACTATTTTATCATATTATTCTGTACTATTTCATCAGAAAAGTAGTGGCTTCTGTCACAAAGAATTAAAAAAATGCTTTAATTAGGATTAAAATTTTGACACAAATTGAAACCATCACTGGAGTTCATGAGGCTCGGACCAGCGACAGTTCTCCCTGCACACAGGTTTTGTTTTCCAGGTTTCATCGGAGATGTTTGACGACACATCAGGAAGCAGAGAAGAACACAAGAAGAAACAGGCGGAAACCGCAGCATTCGAGAGGATCAACCCTACCATTTAGTTTAGTGCGCTGATGATTGTAATCCAATCTTAATCGTACCGACATCCTCCTGCAGAGTGATGTTACCAGACCTGAAGTTCATTAGAAAGCAGTCTGTTTCCATCTATCTTAAGTTCAGTAGTAGATGCATGCTAATCATTTGTAAGTCATTGGTGATTAAAATGGAATTGATGGGAACGAGGGGATCCTCGGGTGACTCTTGGTCACATCTGTGTAGAAACCAAAACCAGTAGTTAGTGGTTAGTCGAGCAATAGAAGCAATTGATTCAAAAGCTATACTCTAGTCCAGGTGTCGGCAACCCGCGGCTCTTTCAGACCTTTGATGCGGCTCACTGAGTATTTCAAAAATAAGTACAAATGTGGGAATTTTATTCAAATGTTTCTTTTTTTTTTACCAATGATGCCTGGAAAACGAGAAAACCTCTCCTTTACTTTGTATACAACAAAAACTGTTACTGCAAGACTCCCTGCTCCCCCCTCCTTTACCTGTCTCACGCTTAAAGGAACAGTAACAGGATCAAGAACAAGCGTTATAGTATTTTACTTTAGTTTGTTCAAAAGTGTTATTTCAAATGTGTGATGACCAATGACCTGGTGAACTATCATTTCTTTCAGCCTACATAGAAAATATTTTAAAAAATGTCAGCAAGTCAGTCGGTTACAAACGTGTACATTATTATAAATTAGGTTAAGTTGAATATCAAATCATTTCGTTTTTAATATCCTTTTATTTTTATTCTGCATTGTTGAAATGATGGTCATAATAAAAATGTAAAGATGATGATGATACAATTATTATGATGTATATTAGTGTATATACTGTATAATCCTCCTGAGTCATTAGACATAAGAAAAGAAAAAAACAACCATGACTCTGCTGTAAATATACAGAACAAAACGTTGTTATGATAGTTATTAATGCTTAAAGTGATAGTTCACCAAATATTCAAATTTTACAAATTTCTAAACTCACCCTCATTGATGAGGTATTATTTTTAGAGCTCAGTTGTCTTCGTCTTCGTCTTCATCTTCGTCCAAAAAAACACTTTTTGGTTGAACTTTGAGTAAACGTTTTATTTATAGTTTATTTATATATAGCATAAAGGCAAACAGAGAAAGTGAACATTATATGGAAATATATTTAACTTTAAGGGTTTTGCGGCTCCCAGTGTTTTCTTTCCTGTAGGAAACGGGTCCAAATGGCTCTTAGAGTGGTACATGTTGCCGACCTCTGCCCTAGTCGTACTCCCAGCCGTGGCTTGTGGGAAGCCTTGAAATTTATACGAAAATACAGAAAGCATTTTTTTTTGTTTATTTTATATAAACTATTGCACAAATGGCAGTTGGTCTACGGCATAAGTCACTTTTATTTGACGTACTTGCTCAACAACGACCAAGGAGAGCTTCTAAACCTGAAAAAGCCCAGAGTTACTTGCGAGCACCTCTTTAACGGTCGGACAAACTCCTACATAAAGGACTTTATTCAATATGGCAGAAATGTCTTACTGTATACAGACTGCTGCAGATAAGATCTGAGTCAGTCGAGTCCGGGCAGCCTCTTCAGAAACCGCATCACTTAAACTTGGCATCGGCAGCGTTTATGATAGAACAAGGACCAGTTTCTGTGTGCAGAAGGTATGTGGTTTGGAAAGCAGGTTTGAATCTCCCACGAACACAAATACAACTACCGATAGTTATTGTTTGAAAACTTCTAAGGACCTGCAATCCACACATTTCCCTCCTGATGTGAACCGTCGTAGCGCACCATAGTTTAGTCACAATTTACAATTCTGACCCTTGCGGGCATTATGGGTTACCCGTTTGGAAATATGCCAAGAGAATATAGGTTGGCAAGACTTGACAGAACAAGTTCTGCACTAAATTATTGAAACTGTAAAAGTGTTCTGGATGATTCATACATTTTAATGTAAATATGAATCTACTCTTGTATATGGAATATCCCACATTGAAGAATTATATTTAATACAATATTATCATTTGTTTCACGATCATTACTTTCCACCCATTAATGTTCTGTCTATTGAAAAGACAATATTTATATTTTTTTGTTAGATAGGGCTTTAATCTTAACAGCTCTCTTTGAGATACTACTGTTTGGATCTTTTTGTATTTTTATCTTTTTCTCCCGTGCCTGAATGCATAAGTTTATCTTGTTTATTTGCGAGTGCTTGACCGCCGTGTTTTGTTTCCAGGTTCCCCGCTCTTTCATTTTGGTTCCCCGTTTTCTTGGTTCAGTCGCTATTTGGTTTTTGTATGTTTCAGATATTTAGAGATATTGGACTTTTTGTTGGTTTAATACATTTGCGATTGTATTGATTGGACTTTTTTATTTATTAATTAGGCCCTTTTGTTGTGCTACTTGTTTCATAAAGTCATTAAGATAGTTTATAATCTTTATAAATTGTGTAAATCTCTAATAAAATAATGATAAAAAATGTGGGGTACCTTTTATGTACAGTTGTTTCTCAATATGAGAGTATGTGTGGCGGCGATGTTTAAATTAATCTTAGTATTAAGACTTTGTTCATCTGAAGGAACCATCAGTATCAAGACCAGTCGACCCAGTCAACAGCTGTTCACACCCTAAACCAAGTCAGGATCTAAAACAAAGCCCTGATGCACTTTTGACACTCAGGGTGACGCAAAAAAAAAAGGAGTGACCTTAGAAGCTGGCTCACGAAGGACCGAACCACCCAGGGACCTCCACCCAGGGGTCGCCAAGGCCAAGCCCAACACTGGCTCTCAGTGTCTGGGGACGTTTATGACGTCTGGGTCCCTGAGCAGGGGTTGCTGCCTTGACTTACAGCCCTAATCTCGGAGGTTATTCCGCCCCTCGGAGCTTACAAGCACGCCGGCTTTGATGTCATATATTGTTATGGCATGTGACCGCATTACGTGGCGTCCGGGATGTGATTGGATTGTGTTGTTTCGCAGCACATCTGTGTGTTTGCCAGGCAGGATTAATGTCTTGTTGATCGCAATTCCAGTCAGTGTGTTTTTTTACACACACTCCTACCCTCACATGATAGATAAGAATCTGTGTCAGTCCGACCGACTATAATCTGTTCGAAAATGGACTGAGCATTTGGACCATATATTGTATTTTAATACATCATGAGGAGACTATGAACAGAAGGTCTGAATATGAAGTTCAAAACATACAATGTTGTTGTTTATTTTGTTAGAGAGAAGAAATAAAATGTCATCATAAGAAGAGGAGGTGCGTTCTGGATCAGAACGAGATCCGGTCCAAGAATCGTTTATCACTAAAGGTTTCCTAATGGTTGATAGGTGGCTGCAGGGTTAAATGTGGGCGTGTCGATCATTAGGCAAGGATCAAAGGTTAATGATTTATCTATTTAAGGGTTAATTTGAGGAAAATATATTGCTGACAAAGCACGCCAGCTTCTTAACGATCGTGAAAGTCTGCTGCTTCAAACACCACAACAAAAGCCCCTCCATATATTAGCTGATCGAGCTTAATGGACAACCACAGTGTTGATCTCCGAATGACCAGGAATTTAAAGACATTTAAAACAAAACTGAGATTCCTGCTCACCACAGCAAAGGCATTAATTCCAAGCCAACTTGCAAAAAAACAACTTCACTATTTCACTCAAGGGAAAAAGAATTTTCATTTTCGACAATGAGCTTTGACAATTTCCCAAAAAAGAGGTTGACTTTTAAACACAACACATGGTGACAATGTGTCGTGACATTAAAGAATAAAAGAATTAAATGAAATAAATAGAGTTAATAATGAAATTAGAGACATTTCAATAAAGTTGTACAAATAATTAATACAATTTAAATACATCAAATTTCTCCTCCACCATAACTTAAAGGGACAGTTCTCCCACAATTCACTCATTTTCTACTCACCCTTATGCCAACAAAGAGTTGAGATTATTTTCAGAGTAATCTGTTCCTTTTTAGAGTTATAGGTTAGGTTAGGTAGAACTTTATTGAAATTGTATTTTTCCAATTAGACACAGCAATACAGACGATTATTCATAGAAATTAAAATAAGAACAAAGAGAAAGAAAGAACAAGATGATACAATCTAAGTCTCAGGATAAAGAACATAGATCAAAGAAAAATAACAAAGACAAAGGATACAAAGTTATAGACAAAATGTATGTTCACTTTAAAGTAGTGACTGGAGCTCAGTTGTCTTTGTCCAAAAAGAAACGCCTAAAATTTCATTAAAAATGTTTAAGGGTAGAACTTGCACACTAACACTAGTTAGAAATGTATTTCAACAGGTAGAAACAAGTTGAGCTGGGAGACTGGGATCTTCCACTTCAAAAAAGCTAAAAATAAACTGTTTTTTCTGAACAATTTCTCATGTCGAAGCTTTAATACAAGATGGACATTTCAGACGAGCAGTTCGGAGGTTTTCTAGATTTTTTTTGAACAAGACGAGGACGACCGAGCTCCACTCGCTACATTAAAATGAACAAACACTTCTGTCTACAACTCTAAAAAGGAACAGTTTTCTCTGAACATAATCCCAACCCTTAGTCGACAAGAGGGTGAGTTGAAAATTTGTGAACTATCACTTAAAGTTAATGACATCATCCTCCCTAGACACTCCTTTCCACTTTCTGAGATCCTCCCTGCCTGCACTCTTCACTAAGACTTACTTATCTCTCAAGGAATCTACTCAAAAAAAGATTTTATGAGATAAGAACCTTGAATGACGGCACCGACTGAACAATCCAGGACAAATAACAGACAACTCGAGGACTCTTGAAAGGCCTACAGGCATGTAATGCATGTTCTGTCTATTAGTCAGATAATGCTACAGCTGTCAGAAAGACTGTGCGTTTCCAGCCCAGTTGCCCCTCCGTTGTTCAAGATGCTAGCACAAAGACATGGGAACTCATTTCCATACAACTCCCCAAGGATTTGTAATTAATTTTCATAATTACTTTGGGGATCTTAATTCCGCCGCTTCGGTCAAAACAATGTGGAAGTAGGCTATTGTGTGTGTGTGTGTGTGGGTGTGTGTGTGTGTGAATCTGTGCGTCAGTCAGTGATAAAACCATCCGTATGTTGTTTTTTTTTAAGCAATCCAACATCTGCTCCCACTTCCTTTTCCTCTCATCTATGTCACCCCTTTTTCTCCGCAGACCATAAAGCCATTGACCTTGGGGAGTTCCACTACTTTACTATATCCCTAGTGTTTCATTGCTCCCCATTGTGCGTACACTTTAGGGGTCAGGGGTCATGACGGTAGGTCACGGCGCAGTGAAAGTGTCCAGACAGCTCATTTTAAACGCATTTTATTGACTTTTCTTACGGCTTTATTGGGCTGATGTTGGAAAGTGATACAAATCAATTTGGGAGCAAACGCATTTACTGCCAGTGCGGTGCTGGGATTTGTCCGGGGCGCGAACGTGATATAATAATAAGAACATTCAATAAGACTTTAATGGGGAGCGTGTCGGAGGCTGTTAAGGATTTCATGAATGAAGAGCCTCAAAGAGCTCGTATGTTTTTTAATTATCATCTTTTGTCTACACTGAGTTGCTCAGAGACTAATGAGAGTAATTATATGCTTGTTATGAAATGGTTCAACACATTTGCATCCTGCAGACAGACACCACTCTCACTCTTCATCTGATTCATCCCTACACTGAAGAGGTGATGGATGGTAAGAGAGACAGGTGGAAGGATGGATGAATAGAGAAAAAAATATATTGGACAGTTCGATGAGTAAATGAGAACATAATAAATGGGTAGATGGATGGATGGGAAAGAACATGATGTGTAAATGATTAAACAAAATAATAAATGGAGGTAAAAATATTAAATGGATGGATGAAAAATAACATGATGGATGGGTGAAAAGAACATAATGGATAAACAAAATAATAAATGTAAGTAAAAATATTAAATGAATGGATGAAAAGAAAATAATGATTGGATGGATAAACAAAACAATTAATGGAATTGAAAATATTAAATGAATTGGTAAGCACATGATTAATGGTTGGATGGAAAAGAATGTGATAAATTGATGGATGATGGATAAAAAAGCACAGGATAAATTGATACATGGATGAAAAAGAACGAGATAAATGGATGCAAAAGAACGAGATGGTTGGATGAATGGATTAAGAAGAACACGATTGTCTGATGGATGGATTAAGAAGAACAAGATGGTTGGATGGATAGATTAAAAAGAACAAGATGATCTGATGGATGGATTAAAAAGAACAACATTTTTGGATTAATGGATTAAGAAGAACAAAATGGTTGGATGGATGGATTAAAAAGAACAACATGGTCTGATGGATGGATTAAAAAGAAAAAGATGATTGGATGAATGGATTAAAAAGAACAAGATGGTTGGATGGATGGATTAAAAAGAACAACATTTTTGGATGAATGGATTAAGAAGAACAAGATGGTCGGACGGATGGATTAAAAAGAACAAGATGGTCTGATGGATGGGTTAAAAAGAACAAGATCATTGGATGAATGGATTAAAAAGAACAAGATGGTCTGATGGATGGATTAAAAAGAACAAGATGACTGGATGAATGGATTAAAAATAACAAGATGATCTGATGGATGGATTAAAAAGAACAAGCTTGTTTGATGGATGGATTAAAAAGAACAAGATGGTCTGATGGATGGATTAAAAATAACAAGATGTGTGGATGAATGGATTAAAAAGAACAAGATGGTCTGATGGATGGAATAAAAAGAACAAGATGGTCTGATGGATGGAATAAAAAGAACAAGATGACTGGATGAAAGGATTAAAAAGAACAAGATGGTCTGATGGATGGATTAAAAAGAATGGAAAATAATTGGATGGAAAAGAACATGAATGGACAGATGGAAAAGAACATGAATAATAGATGGGTGGCTGGATGAATGGATGGAGAACATTATAAATAGATAAATGATGGGAAACATAATAGATGGATAGATAATGAAGAACATAATAGATGGATGAACACATATACAAATGGATGGATGCACAGGGAACATGATCAATTGATGGATATATGAATAGATGAATGGAGAACATAGATGGATTGATGGATGAATGGATAGCATATAATCAAACAATCCTCCACTGTGCCCACCATTAAACCCAAATGACAGTCCTAGTATTTGCTAATGTGTTTTTGGAAGATAAATATTTACAGCTCCAACGGTGTGCGAGTGACATCATCACAGCCATGACAGTGATGACACAAGGTGACGTTTGCTTAAGCCAGACACGGCGGGAACGCTCGGGTATTTGACGGATGCTGATGGGATTTGCCGTTGGATTAAGATTGTGTAAATTACTAACCACCTCGATGTGCAGCTGCTGGTGCTAAACAGAGGAAGGGGAAGCGTTTGTTGGGGCTTCGCTAGATTTCCCTTGTATTGAAAGCTACAGGAAAGTGATATAATCCGGCTCTGGACTTTGGCCAACACGTTCCATCCGGACACCTTTTCCTCGCCGTGCGCACAAGTGCGTCCGTTTCCCTCGTGTGCCTACTCAATAGAATCAAGGGATTATATAACAGAGATGAGAAATCATTTGGGGGGGATTGTGAACACCAAAGGAGGGGTGAGGGCCGGGAGGGGAGAGTGGTGGTGGTGGTGGTGGAGGGGGGTCTCAAGGGATCAGAGAGTGTTGAGGCATTTCCTTGCAACAACCCCCTCAGTTACACATATGTTTAAAGAAAAAAAAAAGCTTCTCTTTCCGACGGACGCGTGACAGGTGCCGACCTAACAGCTGTCGCCCTGCTCACGTTCACCCTCTTCACGCCCATTACCTGGACTGCGGTTTCCACGTAAACACACAGTTGTTCCCTCAGCTGTTGCGCCAGGTTTTGTTGTTTGCTGCACAAACCCAAACACCAACTTCATTTCATGGTCAGTGGGTTTCCTTTTTTTTTTGGTACCTGGACGCCCAACTCCCACTTCATCTATCTCCATAGGTAATCTTTGTCTCCTCCAGAACCAGAGCATCCTTTTGTGTCTCTCTCCATCCTCTGCACTTCATCATTCCATACATTGTCCCCCCACCACCCCCCCCCCCCCCCCCCCCCCACACACACACACACACTTTCCCCTCTCTCTCTCTCCATCCTTTTTCTTTGTCCTTATTTTGCGCAGTCTCTCTCCTTCCCCTCCCTCTCTCTCTTACTCCCTTGCGTCTATCGGTGGTAGCCAGGCCCAGACTGGAGAAGGAGAGAATCGCAGACTGCAGGCGGTTGATGTTCCTGCCAGCCGTTATAGACACACACTCAAGAGTCAACGAGGACAATGTGTCTGGGATTGAGGATAGCCGGGGAAAAAAATCCTTGGCTGCACTGCCACCTAGAGGCCGGCAGAGACACGGCTCCAGAGAGGGAAAAGGGGGGGTCATTGAGGGGAGACAGGGAGGATGATGAAATACTGGCATCTTTTCAGTAACGGCTGGAGCTGGGTTTTTGGGCGGGGCGAGCCACTGTGAGCTCACCACCCCGACTGCTATTATGCAACACGGGAGAGAGAGAGAAAGGGAGGGCGAGCGAGGGGAGGGTTGGTGAACAACAGGATGCTGGGAGAGGATGGTGCACTTGGTGGGATGATGTACAGGATGTCATCGGTGTCGGCGCCTTAACTGCCCTCACTTTGTTTTCCGCCGCTCCTTTGTCTGGCCGAGGGTGACTCCTTTTCTTTCAGGAAGACAAGCGAGCGCCGAGCAGTCATCGCCACAAAGACAAATGGGCTCATCTCAGGCCCCGGCAGGGGGAACCTTTTTCCTCGGATAAACCGGTTGAATTCATCTCCGCTCGCAGATATGTTAATTGATGAAATATGATGAAAACATCCAGAGCTAAATAGATATGCAAAATAGCCGCCATTCAAATGTGTGTCGTGGACGCCCGAGGTCTGCGTTCAAGAGGCTGTGAGAAGAAAGTGTTTTGACCGAGAGAATGACGCAGCATGACATCTACCCAAACACATGACTATCTAATGAAGAATGGATTCTGGAAATAACCTTTTAGAAATCTAAGAATTTTAGAAATTGTTTCAGACGCTCACTTTGTATCTCCATTTCCAGTTTTCGATTCAAGTATAGAAGTCAAGAAAAAACAATAATAAATCCCATGGGAGACCAAGATACCTAGCCAAGGGCCAGGCAAAGTTCTAAAGGTTTGCTAAAGGGCATGAAAAAAGGAAAGTTTTTGGGATAAAACAGAAGCCAGTTGAAGATGAGCGATTGATAAATGTTTGATTTGTTTTCCCAAGAGCACTAGAAGTCCATCACCTCGGACCCTGAAGGCTTGTTTGGGCTGTCGCGGATGAACGATGCCGGTCGTGAGTCGACAATGTGTTTTGTTTGCAATCCCATCACGACCCTTTACACCACCTGACACCAAAGATAACCCCACCCTCAGAGAACAGGCCACATGCGTACGCTTCTATCAGAGGTCGTCAGCCAGGATGGATACTAAAAGATACAACTTTCCTGTCAGAAGGACAAAGACATTCCTTGGTGTGATACTATATTTACCATTTTATGGTACTTTTCCATTGGCTCGTCTTAGATCAACTCTACTCTACCCTGGTTTGTGTTGAGTCTCCACCGGTGCCAAGCAGATATTATTTTAGTACCCGCTTCACTTTAGTACCAAGCGAGCTGAGTCGGCACTAAAAAGGGCGACATAGACCGATTGCCAGGCACTGATTGGTCCAACAGTGACGCCACTAAGGAGCCATTAGTCTAACTCTTAACAATAGAAAAACCAACATTTAAAAGAAAATAAAAAAAACAGTGTGAGAATGCAAGTTTAAAAAGTTGTTCTGTGGTCCGTGGACGAGGTCCAGAGGTATTTGTGTCTGGCAAGTACAGCATGACCTCAAAGTTCCCCATTCCTAACATAAATGAGTTGATCATAGCGTCAGCTATAGACGAAAGCTCTCTTTGATGACATGTTCTGTGAAGGGGCCAAAAGGATGTGGATTGTTATAGTAAAGTATCAACGGTTTTATGATGTGAATTACTCCTGCAGAAGGTTTAGAACAGATAGTCTGAGATACAGTAAAAAATAATCTAGTAATACATAGACAAATTTAGAAATTAGCCTCAACCTGACTGATGATGTTGTCCTTAATGTCCCTGATTGGCATTTAAAATATTCATTCTTTTGCCAATTTAAATTTTTTATTTTACACGCCGTTTGTCTGCAGTCGACTTAACTCGGACTCAGAGTACAGCGAGCGGCGCTGCAACCACGACATCCTTGAGCACTTTCTATACTGTAACAATCTCCACTCCAGCTTCCTGTAGTTAATACAGTCGTAACGGGGTCTGGGGCCGAATCAAATCTGCTCAAGGGGCCGACGTTTGCCTGATGTATATGGAACAATTACACCGTCTACACCTTGTATATATTAAATCCAAAACACGTGGACAAAAATTATTTTTGAAGTCACCTTGACCAACAGTTGACCCCGATTTTTTTTTGACGACGTTTGCATTTACTCTTCATTTCTATACAATTATCCCCCACACTACACCCCCCCACTCTCCTCCACACTCATTTATACTAGAGGTGACATTACAGGATCCGGCAACCTTCGTCGTTCCAATCCCTCATCCACAATGTTTTCCAAACCGCCGCACACAAAACCAGCATGACTTGCGCGCAGCTTTCACTTCTCATCAGCGATCATACAGGTAAACACGGGTCTTGGTGTTTGCTTCGAATTCTTCCCAGGGCCGCGAGTGTTTAATCAGCCCACCATCCATCAGGAGCATGGGAAAACCAGCCACGAATATGAACCTGAAGGCTCCGTCAATTAGAGGACAATCCAAAACAATGAGGACAAAAACCACAAAAGAAGGAGAAACATTTTTCTTTTCAATGTTAACTAAGACAGTTTAGCTGTTTCAAGTTTTCACGGAATTGAGGCCGACAGCCTTCTTCGAGGCCCAGTGGGGTACTTATAATTTGTTGGGGGAGCAAGGGAGGAAAAGAATCGGAGAACAATGGCATTGTCCCCGACACAGCACAGCCACCACTGCTGCAGATTGTTAGCAGTAATTTGCTTTATGTTGAATTGAAGCAGGATCAGGGATGAAGTGAGGCGTGTGCTGAGTCCTCTGCAGGGATCACATGCCCTTATCAGTCTCCAATCACAACTTGGTCAGCGGGGGTTATGTAACCCTTGGTGCTCCGTACCAGCGACCACCCATGGCTGACTTCCACCTCTGCCCATGCAGCCGGGCAACGTCCTACTACCAAACCTGTACCTTGTGGTTCAACCCAGAGTTTGATTGAATGACTTAACATCGTCATAGTAAATACAGTTTTACAGGTTTTAGTCATTTTTTACAAGAAAATGTTTCACGGGTCTCACAAGGACAAATACAAACTACAATGCAATGAAAGTCATTTATTCTCCATGTTGTTGTTTGTTTTTGTTCATTTTTAAATAAAAAGCTATAATAATAAGTGACCAACAGACAGATAATCACTCAAACCATTCCGGGGTCCAAGTTCTCGGGCAGGCATATTCCCACATTATAATAATTTATTTATTACTTCTGGTATTATAGATATTTCCACACTGTTGCATCGGAAACTCTTAAAATGAATGTTTTTCCAGTTTATTTTTGTTAAATTGTTTAACTGTAAGGATGAAGATTCAAACTGCATAGTATATACTTGCAAGCTAGCTAAGCTAGCATCTTGAGGCTAGATGACACTTTGTATATTTGTATAACTTGAATGTTAGACTCTGCATGAAAGCCTACAATAAATCACACTGAGCATATTTTTAATTTAAGGCTTTGAACCAATTTCACGCAGCGACTCGGCGTCAGAGCTCCTGTGACACCGAAGATGACATATTTTTAATTGATTAGTGCTGAGCTTGATCAATAGCAGACAAACAAAACTCTTAATCCAGCTTTCAGATCTGGACACATGACGCCCAGAGCTTGTTCACACAGCAGATCCTCTAATTGACCGCTTGTGAGCGTACAACCTCCGTCTTCATTCGTGGTGACAGCAGAATAGAGGGATTTTGCAGCAAGAAAAAAAAAGTAGACATAGCTAATGCAGCTGGACAGTATCTTTGTGCTCGTCATTGTGGCGTCCAGTTGTGCGATAGATTCCCTCAAGCCTCCCTGACCTTCGTTGGCGGTAATTTGCCGTTGTCACGTTCACTCGATATCAAGACCACGCCACTGACCACATCATATCAAAGGCCCTCGTACAATTTAGCCATGCTTTCCCGCAGCTCCGGGTCGGAAGCCCAGCAGAGGTGCTCACCGGCCGGAGCGGCCCAGGGTGACAGCTATCCAGTCCAGGGAGGGGGTCCTGGAGCCTGCTGAGGTTCTCAACCCTGAGGTACAGACAGCTGCGAGGGGGCCCAAGAACAAGAAGTGGAAAGGAAGTGCATTTTTTCGCTGAAGGGTGTATTGTCACCACCCATCATCTCTCATTGCCCCTTTGAGAATTGAGGGGCTCAACTCACATTTTTCTTTTCAATTGCTTCCCTCCCTTCTCCTATATCAGAGGAGAACCGCACAGGGCATGAGAAACTCTGGTTCCGATAGCACCAGAAGCACATAGGCACTCACGCATCAGTCCTAATCTTCAAGGGGCCGCAGAAGGAAAATGTATACCCCTGTACAGTTGGTATGGAGCCTCTGGAACATCCAGATTACATGTCACAAAAAGAAAACATGTCACTCATGTGCACATACAGGATCTCTTCTTATTAAACCTTGTATACAAGAGTGTCATTGTCTTATATTTTCAGCTGGTTTACCTACGTCTGGACGAGAACAAACTTGCTTCCGAGTACATTGTGACAAACCACTTGTAGCTCAGGCAGTAAATATGCTCAATGGTGAAGATGTAATTAATAAAGGACTGAAATCAGACATGTCATACTATTGTAACGCCTGGTGTTGATGGACAAGGACGATAGCTTAGTCGTTGTAGTGCTGAGGAGGTACTAGAGTGACTAGAGTGGAGGCTACTGAATGGATGGATGGATGGCATTTGTGGCTACAAAGATGGATGGACGGACGGACAGGCGGACGGGCGGAGAGACAGGTAGACAAACAGGCAGCATCTGTCAAATAGCTTCCATTGAAACATTCTTTGCAGAAGGCTTTAAAAATATGTAATGAACAGCTGTGCATGTGGTCTTAAAAGCAGCTGAACCGTACCAAAGTACAAATCTCTCAACAGCCCAAGAGCGCAGGATGGATGTGCGTACCAAAAGATGGAGTCATATTCATCGAACCAAAGACCTGACAGGAAAGAGACGGAGATGAATAGAGAAGAGTGGGAGCAGATTGGCGGATCAGTTTTGGTTCTGTACAGAAACCACAGAGATGATGGCAATGTAAGAAAATGGTCCCTTTCCACTTAATGCCATCCCGCTTGTTCGCTTTCCAGCCAGATGTTTTGCATTCAGAATCAACGACTGCAGTACTGGATTTAGCATTTGGTTCCACCAGGTTCTACAGTCGAGACTGAAGCAACATGACATCAGACTGTACAGTCTTGAGGTTGATATGCCTCAACATATCGGAAAAATCCAAAACAAAAAGCCAGTTATTCCTAAAAAAAACCTTAGAAAACCATAACTACTACCTTGGACCAACAAAGATGTGCAGATTTGTACAGGACCTCCATTCTGAATATGCAACTTGTCTCTTTTCCAAGATAAGTAATAGTTTCAATATACATGGTATGAAAACAGGTATTATAAGTATTATGTATCAGGTTGGGTAGTAAAGATTACACATTTTTGTCATTGAACATTTCAAATCCGGCCAGTGGTGACCAGATCATCACTGAAGGATTAACATATGCCTGAAGGTAACAAATAGTTAACAATTCAAACCATTTCTGGAAACCAACCTGTGGATATTTTTCAATAAATTGTGTCTTCAATAGGTGGAGTTTTGCCTCCAACCCGAATATATTGTCAAATCTAAAGTAATACATTCTTAGGAGACAAGCAAAAGCAATTGAAAGCATCAAGTATGAATAGAATTTAAAGGCCCCCAAAGTTAATTCTAACAGACCCATAGGAAGCCCTTGGGTCCATAAACACTTAAGATGCTCCAGTGATTGGCAGGATGGCCACGTTTAGTAGATTCTCGTGTATCCCAGCGGCTTTGATCTTCCATTTTCCTTCCTGCAGTGATTGATATTTACATTACATTACCAGTGATACACACACCAGAGTGACCATATGCGCATGGACACACACACACACACCATCTCTGGGTGGTACTGAAACCTCCCAGAGGGGTGCTGGCGGTGCAACCCATTAGGCCACGGGGTGATCATTTGGAGTGCACTATATGGCAAAGAGCTGGCTACATCACTCACTGCCACCAGAGACGGGAAGAAGAGAGGGATGCCTGTGTGTGAAGCCCTGGAGGAACGAGCAGTGGAGGGGGAAGGAAGTGCAGAAAACGTCAAGAAACAAAAGGCTGAGACGGAGCAACAAAGGAAAGGTGGGGATGCAGACAAGTAGTGAGACAAAGGGGATCCTCTATACATTTATAGTCGACGGCAGGAGCGGCTGTCTGGCCAGCCCTCCCCGCTCGGGGGATAGTACAGTAATGAGAGCGAGCCACGGGGTGACGTCATGCCTCTATAGCATTACCACACCGATGTATAGAACAAAGGGGGCAGAGGAGAACATGGATGACTGGTTCTGAGGAACAACTCCAATATACAGAGGCAAACAAGAGAATATTTGTGCACCCCTAAATCAGCTTTGTGGAAGGTGGAGAAATCTGTTCAGGCAAATATTAGATAATAGCATCCCTCCCGCCCCCCACACTCACACACATACTCCGCACACTCCAATTCACAAAAACACACAAACTGTTATTGTGTATGTATGCACATAGATGGCTTCTGTGCCCGCCGTGATGAGGATAATGAACGGCTAATTATCTGCTTCTGTGCTTCTAATTGGTCAAGGGTTTGCCGTCATCCCCGAATCAAAGCCCTTAAGACCATTGATGAAGGATCCTGGAAATACATCAGAAGGACCAAACTCAAGGGCACCTTCAATTTACATTTGCATAGGTTCAACAATTAATGCCGACTCAGGGAAAAAAAGAATAAACACAACAGAGGAAGTATTTGGCTGAATTTGATCTAAAGCATACGTTTTTATTGTCTTGGTTAAAGTGTCAGCTGTAAATTATTCTCCAGACGACTGTCATTAGTAACGATATGTTGGATTTGAATCTCAAGTTTTTATCTTCATATCAGTTCATAAACCTTTTAAAGACAGCAATATCCAAATAATCTTCATTTGAGTACTAAAGTTCAAGAGCTTGTTCTTTGTCTTGTTGAAATACGTTCTTGATCATTCCATTGAAATCTGGCGACAGGTTTGACAAACTGCTAACTTAAAACAAAAGAATGGATCACTCCTCCGCAGAGACAACAGTACCTCCCGTCTCATCAATAAAGATACATCGAAAGTCTGAATGATGCGATTACTATTTGGTCTGAAGTGGCCGGTTTATTTATGTTCCGACTTGTGGCGAGATTCAACGCAAAGAGAGCGTGCTCGGAAACGCATAAAGGCTGATGATCAATGCCTGTGTTGGCAGCTGAAACACAAGCTAACCGGCCTGAAGTAAATCACTAATGTTTCCAGAGCACAAACAGAGGGGCTCTTTATTTTAGGCAGGCATGGCAGGGGGCGACCTGAGGAGCCATGAAACAGGGGGCCTCTTGAGCGCGACCACCCTAAAGACAGCCTGCTGTCTGCACCGACACCGTGAGACCGGCGCAAGAATTTACCTTGACAGAGGAAACAGCCTCTCCTCAGGTGGACCTATATAACGACACAGGGGTGGACACACATGCTCACACACACACACACACATTGGCAATGAACCCTCCCGACGCTCACCTCCCTGTAACCTTGCTCGGGGGATTCTAGGAAAAATGTAAGCCTTTCCTCACCTTTTGATCCTCAAAATGTTCTCAGCCCGTTCGGTACAGTGCAGGCTTGTCAGCACCGTGTCACATTAACACTCCTATTATCTTTTTCCTCTGCACAGCCATCAACTTTTAAATTTGATATCTGTTCTGAAGTACGTTCCAAACATCCTCAACTTCTATGCATCCAGCGGTATGTTTATATACGAAGTCGTTGGTTCCTAGAAGTCTTGTTTCCCCGGGGCGTAATTAAGAGAGGCAGAAATGTTTCCTGCAACAAAAGGAATTTGAAAACGAGCCGTACTGGAGGCTTGGTACCGACTGAGGCCAGCTGTTTACATCATGGTACCGCCGCTTTGTTGCTGGTCCAAAAAAGTGTCTGCGGAGAGAAACCTTTATAGATTCTGCAGTAGTTGCCGTAGTTAAACTACAAGTCGGGGTGGGAGCCCGGGCAGGCCTGTGCTTGATCAGTAGGGCCCCTTTCAGCAGGCGTCCAAGCACAGCCGACCGGTTAGAAACCAACTTGATCTACTGTACCTAAGGGCAGAGCCATTCCTTGGTTCCGATCCAGATCAATCAGAAAGGTATGCCTGTGAAGAGAGTCTGAACTTCGGTGACCTGAAAGAGTAGGATGAAAAAACTTGCATCCTGGCTCAAACTTCCAGGTATTTCCGGAGTGCACCTTGGGCCTATTTTACAGTGAACCCTCATATCAGCTTTCATACTGGAAATAAGTGAATTTGCGTTTCGGCGGCGGTGGCGGCACATGTTTGTGTTCATGTGCTGCTCCCGCAGAAACTCCTCAGATACACGCGTGTTGCTAACATGTGTTTCTGATGAGTCAATATAGATCTGCATTTCAAATAAAGATAATGGGAAGCAGAGCAGAGTGAATGAAAGGGAGTTAGGGGTGGCATCTATAGGTATGGGTGCAGAGGGGGGGGGGGGTGCATTCCTAAAGCCTGATGTAGGAGGTAAATTAAAAATATCCCCAGCTGCTCTGAGGGGGTCTAGTTTGTCATACTGCTCAGTCAGGATCTAGCCGTTGATCCAGTAGGTGCTCACTCACGACCAATTATGCTTCCTGTGAAGTGGTCGCCCCTCCGCACACCCCCGATGTCGCCCCGTATCTCCCTGCTGTTACCCCTCCAGCCACACAAACCTGTCAGGATCAAACCTCCAATCAAATACTGGCTGTCACAGGCCCAGGTGATGATTAATGGCCTATATTTTTTTTTGACCCAGGGAAGAAAGGAGAACAGAGAGTCTCGCCGCAGATGGGAGTTTTCAAATCGCTACAAAGTGCAGCAACATGTGTTGAGAAGACAGTGCATCCTCCCGGTGTTCACGCCGACTGGCACTGGCAGGCAATTACAGCGCCCCATGATGAAAGCTTTGTTCAAGACAGAGAGGTTGTAAGGGCTTTCTCCGCTTCCAGGCAAATTAACAAATTACATGCAAGGGCTTTACTGTTCACCTGTGTCTCACACTACGGTACGATAAAATCCCATCCCCTCCTCACACACATATTCACAGCAAGGGTCTTTGCTACTGGCCCTCTGCGGTAGAAACCAAACACCGCTATGTTTTGACTGTACGTGATCCTTGTTTCCGGGAGGAACGCTGCCAGAGGCGGATTGATGGCCCTCACCCAGAGGAGGACGTTTACAGGAAAGTCCTTCTGGCTGTAATTCACCTTAATTTCTTATATTGGACTTGAAACAGTGGGTTGACGTTTTGGCAGCGCTGGGCCAAAGTGTTCCCGAAGTGATAATGAAGAGAATGTGGCTGCACATGTTGCCCGCTGCTGCCGCTGACACCATCAAAGCTGCTGGAGGATCGACTGTGAAATAGGAAACAGCCTCTTCTCAGGTGGCCCTTCCGAGCAATAAAGATACACTAACATAGCAGACCCCCTTTTCCTATTAAATTAAACTCATAACGACAAGCCTCTTGAAACTTGTCGCAGGCGAAATAATGCCATGAGAATGGAAAAATGTGATAGTCCATCATTCTCAAGCTCGAGAGGAAAATCAACCCAATATTTTTTTTTAGGGGTCTCTATGGATTGAAGTCAACACACCTTGTACATTGTTAAGGCTTTGAAAGATATTGTATTATTTTGTGTAGATTTAACCTCTTAAGAAATCCATCAGCCCAATTTTTTAAGCAGACAAGGTGTTGGGCTGAACAAGATTCCTTACCTTCCTTCTCTGTATTACTCTATTTGAAAATATATCAAAGTAGGTATTGATATGAACATGAACATTAATTTACTTTAATAAGGCAAATGTTCCAGCAGGCCACATAAAATCACTTGGCGGGCCAGATTTGGCCTCCAGTTTGAGACAGATGCTTGCTTTATCATCAATTCAGCTCATTTCTGCCATTAATACTTTCCCCAAAGTGGAACTAGTTATTGACTTAGCTTTAATTAAAAAGCAATCTTACCTTAAGCTACACAAACAAACAGACATGATCTCGGTCTAGAATCACAGACGCGATGTAACCTAAACCCAGACGCCACTGGTGATACACAATAAATGGTGTATGTATTTTACAAACACAGACGCACACTTGGAAATGAACCGCCTCGCTGCAACATCCTTCCTCCACAGATACAAAAAAAATCGATACGAAGGAAGTAACAGAACACTTTAGAGACCTGGCAGGGTGTTAAATAAAGAGAGAGGGATGAAATGAATGGTGTTTATTGGTGTGCGTAGAGAACTGCAGGGCGAAGATGAAGAGAGAGAAATGGATGAACCTGAGCGCCAGAGAGAGAGAGAGAGATACTGCTCCGACGGTGATAGAGAGCGAGCAGACTCCAGGGACGGCAGCAGGGGCGAGTCCATCGATCCAGGACAGTGATCGGGCTCATGTTTCACCTCCTCAGCAGTATCCATGGAACCGAGCCCTGTTCTCCGTGTGGTCAGGGTCACCTCTGGTCCGGTGGTGTGTGAACCGGGAAGGGACGGGAAATCTAAAATAAACCCATCTTCGACAAATGGTTTAAAACCCAAACTGTACCGTGGGCACTCTTCCATTTCCGAGTGGCACCTGAAACCCTCCTCATCCCATGTTGCCCCCATGAGAGGGCGCCGCCAGCCATGAATGAATCGTAACCATCTGCGAGTGGACAGACTCTCAAAGCCGTCCACTGTTATTCGAGAAGACGGGTCCATGTGACAGACGACCGAACATGTGGCATCTCCCCGACCCCTGACCCGGAAACCTTTCCCCTGATCTGCCCCTGCTGTGGCTAACGGATGGACCAGAACCTCTTGGACGATAGACCACTGGGGCCCTTTTGTATTGGTGGTCAATGACTTTAGAAAGCGTCGCAATGAGGTCAGATCAGGGACAGCTGAACTTTGGCCTTATAGTGCGGCCCTGGGGTTGTGGTATTTAGGCAGAGTGTGTAGCAGCATTGATAAGATGTTGACTTGTCGATGGATGATAGATAAGAGGAATTCATCAGTTTGTCAAGGATGTGTTTACGAAACAGACCACACAGACAAGATGTCAAATTAGAGACAACAATGAGATCTGTGACAGTAGTACCTCTGGTGAGCCACTACAGCCCAAATTCCTAAGTATTATCCTGACAAATGTATAAACAAACAATGAAACACAAGTCTTAGCAGTTACCTGTACATACCAAAGACATAGTAGAATAGATCAATAATCTAAAGGGGGGGGGGTTAAGGAATATAGTAAACGGATTCTATGTCCACGCAAAAATTTTAAAATGTGTTCCGAAGGCTTGACTGATCATAGTTGACTTTCATTGTCCTCTGTATTTTATGTTTTTTGGTTCAGCAATTCAGGACAAATGTATATTTGTTTTGGTCATACAAGTATCATTTTGTTGCTAAAAAAAATAGTAAGTGGTTAAGGTAGAAGTAGGAAGAAGAAAAATCTCTCACTTTAGCAGCAACTGAAGAAGAGCCATTCACTGCTTTACCATTTAAGCATGTGCTAGTGGCTTAACCCCCAATTTGTACAGTGGTTAAAACGGTTGATAATGGCTGAGAAACATATTCCAAGCAAATGCATATGTCCTGATCGCACGTCAACAAAGAGAATAGTTTAATAAAACGTGTATCATTCTTGCATAGTATTTCAGACAATTCTTTTTTTGTATACATACTTTTCCAATTTGTTGAATTGCACAGACTTTTTTTTAAACGTAAAGTAAAATAAAATGGCTCCAATTTCTTCTTGTTCCACCAATTTTTTTAATTATAAGAAATTTAAATGTAACTGCCAACACCTGTCTTCGTTTAACATTAATGATTTATAATTAATTTCTACTCTGAGATGGATCAGTTATCAACAACCGCTGTATGTTTTCTACTGGCCAGCGGGTAGATCACTCAAGTGAGGTTCTTCTCAGCCCATTTGTCAACATCAGATCTGTACGATAACTTGTGAGCAACAGGTCTGGGATTTATTACAACCTGGACATCAACACTTACTCCATACATCGGTACTAAATACCGAGGGAAGCTCCCTGTAGTCTTTAAGGCTGGTACGCACCAACACTCTG
The DNA here is from genome assembly GCF_982586985.1 of Callionymus lyra. NCBI lineage: Eukaryota > Metazoa > Chordata > Actinopteri > Syngnathiformes > Callionymidae > Callionymus > Callionymus lyra. Next base: position 12,236,115 of record NC_141830.1, read on the forward strand.
ACTTAATCAACTTTAAAGACTTTAGTAAGTGGTTGAACAGAAGGAAGCCAACGTTCTTTATCAGAGTGAAGCTTCACAAATGATATTAAAATTGATCCACCCAGTCGAAGGTCTGTTCTCACTGCAACAACAAGTCAACCAGGACGACTGTTACTTTACATTATGGTACAGACAGCCGCGCTCAGTTTCATCGTTTCATCCCGCTCAGCCATCTGGACATTTGTCTCGGAGGTCAAGGCGCCGCTGCTCCGTCATGACCCTGTCAATATCGCCGCACTTATCTGTAATGGAAGACACTTTGTGAGGCCGATAGTGAGGTGGGGGGTCGCCGACAGCCACAGGGGGAGAACGTATACAGTAACGTGGGAGTGGAGACGCTGCTCGGATGGCTGAAGTGCGATATGTCACGATCACAAACAGGATCGAGCCCTCGAAATGTTTGCCGGTCAAGATAGCGTCTGGAGGCGGAGGTGTTGGGTGGAGTGTTGGAGGGCAGGGGAGAGGGTCAGCTGCTTCGAGGAATCGATGAAAGAGCCGGGAACTTTACCAGTATTTCCTTTGCCGTGTTTACACAGGATTTATTCTCTCAGTGGCTGGAGTACTTTTCTTGTACAGAATTAAGCGGAAGAAATTTTAGAAATATCTATCATTGTATGGTCTATTTAAAGTGCAGTCTGAACCTTCAAAATGTTTGATATTTCTTTTTCATATTTATATTCAAATGCTTATTTTTGGGGGTTTTGTTTAATTGAAATACATCTACAAAAATAATTAATCAAAAGGACCACTTTCAATGGTTTTAACTGTACAAACCACAGGTTATTGAAATTGGTTGCAATCAAAGTGTTAAAGTAATAGTTTACCCAAAATTAGGATAAAACTCATTTTCTACTCACCCTCACATCCACTCAGGGTTGGGATTGTTTTTCTGTCCTCATTTGAAGATGAAGACGATGACAACCAAGTGCCTCTTTAGCATGGACTTACATTTTTTGTCTAAAACTCTAAAATAATCCCAAGCCTTAATCGACATGAGGGTGAGTAGAAAATGAGTGAAAATTTTAATTTGGTTGAACTACTACTTTCGGAGAGTTTAGGCAAAAAGGGTTCCAAGAATAAAATAAATTACAATATCTTCAATGTAGATCACTATTTATGGTAGCATTCAGGATTGTTTGCTACATCTTCAGATTGTATGTCCACTCACAAATGTGTTCTAATTTTATTTTATATCTTATAAACAGCAAGTACAGATTAGAACAAATGGGCAATAACGCCACCTACTGACTGCCCAGGCTCGTGAGCGCCACTGAAATATGTCCAGGACCGCCAAGTGGGGGAAACCCAACTGTTGACAAATGAATGCTACAATGAGTAGTGGTCAATTCTTGGTCAGTCAGCGAGCAACTAAGTGTGGATCCGAGTGAGGAATTCAGGAGAAGTATGTGAGGATGGCACTGAAGAGGTAGATAAAAATGAGTACATCAGAGGGACAGCTCATGTCTGGAGAGGAGAAGAACAATGTGGTTCTTAATAATTGAGGACACGAAGATCAAGAAGGTTTTTAGGACTTTGGTTTGGGCAACTGCGAATGTTTAGTCTCATAAGTTCAGGGTTAGATCCTTTACAGCCACACTAGTCAGAAACAGTCATAAGTCTTTTGTAGTCTTCAACATCCTCGTAGATGCCGAGTCAGTATGATGGCACTTGTGGATCGAGACGGTTCACGACAAGGTTACATCACTCTCTGGCCTGGATAGCGACAGTTTATTTTCAGCTCTGACCCCGAAGTCTCTCCAGAACTTGGGTCTTAATGAATCTCAACTATTGCGAGAAGCACCTTGAGACCGAGGCAAAGTAGCACATCATAGCAGGGAGTCTATAAAAAGATTTGTCGGAATGAGGACACCCCCCTGCCTCCCTCCATCACTGTAGTGATAGCGGCGGCCTTCATGCACCGGAGCCAGATAATAATGAAACGCCATGGTCAGACCGGAGAAGAGGGAAAAAAAGAATCAGGTCTTTGGTACGGATCTAATAATAGCAGTGGCGCTCTCTCTCCCGAAAACGTCACTTCTGCACACACAAGGATCGGTAACCTGAGCGAAACCGCCGCAGAAACCGAAGCAATCAGGAATCAAAGCGAATCCAGACAGTGTACAGTGTGTGTTGAGAATGTGTGGCGATTCATCCAGAGATAAATGGAACCAGAGTTCGGTGGAAACCACTTTTCTCTCCGTCGGGGCCTCTGATGTGCCGTACACCAGAGGAGAGCGCTTTCATTCGGCATGAAGAGGATCTGTCTCTTCTCCTTTAGCCCCTGAGTCCGACCCCCCTTTCGTCTTCACCCTCGGAGACCATCTGAAGCCCATTGGGTCCCTCTCCTCCCCTCTCCATCACCCACAAATATAACAGCGAATCTCTCTGCGAAGGCATTTGCTGCTAATTGTACCCAGCCGCCACCGAGACGGAAGAGGTGAGGAGTTGGGAAGAGAGCGCAACAGCGACGGGGTATTAAAGAGTAGAAAAGGAGGAGGGGAGGGTTAAAGGATGTGTTTTTTCTTCCAGCGCAGCAGAGTGACACGTCTCTCTTATCTGCTGCCCAGATACCGCCCACCTCAAAGGAAGATGAGGTGCGAGCGTTATGAAACCATCTTTCTAGGAAATCATCGACTGGATCCAGGTCAACCCGAGGGAAGATATGAAAAGACGGTAGAGATGAGCCCACTTACTTGAACACACGTCGACCCCCGTAAGAACGCCTTCTCGTGCCCCGCTTCCGTCGACCACACATGCAGGCGGGTTCCGTGCACAAGCTGGCCGGGGAATCGCACGCCAACTCTACAGGTGACGACGACGACAACGACCTGGCGCGGAGCAAACGAAAGGATGGTTCTAACAGCAGCTGGGAAGTCGGAGAAGATGTAAGGAGTGAGTTGGAAGTGACGATTGAAGAACCACTAATGTGGGATTTCATTTTTATTATTTGGGATGGATGGTATCCATCGACGTGGCTCGACAGGAAACCTGGACTGGAGGCCACATGTGGCCCTCGTGAAGTCAGAGGAAAACTATTCAACTGACCGTAGAGAGAGTTTCTGATGATTTTTAATTGGATAATATATGGCCTTATAGCAGAATTAACAATGATAGGGAATCATTTGACTTATCCATACTAAAGTTTAATTAATTTTTTAATTAAAGACCTTTTTTTTTCTTTGGGTTTCATGGTCCCTTAAACCCGTTCATAAGAAGATAAGACCAGTCACATGTACAGACGATTTTGAGTCATCTATTAAGAAAATTAATGTAGCCGACCAGAGGGTTTTACTCACATCAGAGTAGATTAATGTTGATGTCGTTACCAATGAAGACGACAGTAGTTAAGATAAGATAAGTCTCAAAAATGTATAATCGCACAATTAGTCTAAAACTGAGGAAAGTCAAAAATAGATCATCAAAACATAGCAATCGTCGACAGTTCAGGAATAGTATACATTTAATTCAACCCACAACCTCAACTGCTAAAAACATGTTGGGCCCCTTGTGTGATGGAGTTCGACACCCCTGTATTAAGAGCTCTGTGGGTGGAAGTCAGAACCCCAGGGTCACTCCGAAACCAAAGATTTGCCTTCAGCTAGTTTTAACCCCCACGACACAAACTGATGAAGCACAATTGAAACTCAAGGCAGTCGGGAAAGGATTTGACTCTAGATCAGCGATCCAACATTTTTAGTACAACGGACCAGTTTTATATTCATGGACCATCCCTTAGATAAAAACAGTATAAACAAAATAGCAAGACTGGCTAAAAAAGCTAAAACTAAGTGCATGAAAAATACATCTCTGAACGCTGAATCAGCAGATGTTTGTGTATTTGCATCCATGTATATTCTATGGTATGCCGACGATGGTGTTCTGTACGTGTTTGTCTCCAAGCTTTTAAAGACATGTTTGCGGATGTGTGAGCGGGTTTGTGTCTTAACACTATTTATATGAAATGAGGAGTCGGACAAGAGTTTCTGTTTCACACGTTTTCACTAGTTTACAGGTTTATTTTTTCATTAAACTTTACGAAAATAAGCGTGTTGCCGTGTCAATGCTGAGTTACCCTAACAGAAAATATTTTCTCAAAATAAAACACCTGTCAGACGGTAATAATCACTATAAGAAAAAAAAATACAAATAATTTTTCCCCCCCCATCTGTTTCCCCTGTATTAAAGTAAGTAAGTAAGTTAGTCATTTTTATTTGTCTAAGACTTTTGTAGACCAGGGTCACAAAGCGCTTAAACAATCAAAACAATATTCAATAAAGTATATACTTTAAAGGTCAAGATAAAACTGATAACACAACAGGAGTTCCAGAAAATCAAGGAAAAGCCTGAACAAATAGAAATGTCTTAAGATGTTTCTTAAGGAGTCAGTAGACTCCATCAAGCGCAAAGAGAGAGAGATCGTTTAAAGGCCTCACAGGCCAGTACAGGTTCATGGACTAGTTCGCTGGATGACCGAGATGTTTAAGAACACATGTCTCTTGGTTTGTATTCACAGCAGACACATCTATAAATCCCACATGTAGCATTGATTTAAAAAGTGAGAATCAAACACAACCAACTGTGTGTGTGTGTGTGCGTATGTGTATGTGTGTGTGTTTTCCACATGTTTAACTTCCAGTGAACCGCGGGTCCGATCCTCTATTTATTGACTGAAAAGTGATACTTTTAAGGGCTTCATTCATGCTACACTACATGAGCTGAATCCAATAGCTGAGGAATCATCGTCGTGGTCATTCCTCCAGAGGCGCTTTATGATTTTCACATGTCCAGCCCGGTTTTCCGCCTTCACAAACACCGTTTTGTTCCTCTCCGTTCATTTCTCAGCAACACCCCCCTGCGTGCCCCCCAGAGGCCGGGGATATTCAGCTTATTACATTTTTAAATTCTTTTATAAGGGGCGACGCAGGCATGCTTGGATTCTGTGTTCGTAAGCTCTACTTCTAGGAAGAAATTCCAGCGCATGGCTATCAGTGACTCGTAGATTTACAGCGCGCCGCCATGCTACTTCCGACCCATCTTACACACACTCACACACTCCTGGGTGTGGAAGGTACACTCTTTATCACTGTGACATTTTCATTTTGCATGCAGCCCAAGAGCTCTCACCCTCACATCCATGCTTCCTGTCCACCCCCCCCCCACCATGCCGAGGCACAACACAAGCCACTTAACATTTAGCGATGGCGGATCAGACTCGGATTCTTCGGCTTCCGAGCACGTCGGTGGGAACGCCGATTATGGATCCTTGATTTAGAGCCGCGAGTGACCCACGACCCGACTGAAGGTTGCTGTTTAAAAAGTTTTTTTTCTCACCGAAGTCACGCATACCGACTTGAATCAAGTTGAAATCAGAAAACGAAATATTCAAAACGAAGTATCCAAAATCAATACTGAATAAATCTGTCTTTTTAGTTTAAATAAGGTTTAAATTAAAAGGAGATTTACTGAATAAGTATGAAATGGTGTCTCCAGTCCACTAGGGGGCAGCACTCCAGAGGTCCAAGATAACTACAAACTCCAAATAACATGAATTCAAATTTAAAGAATGTAAAAATGTATTTTGATGTACTTGAAATGTTGTTGCTGATCAATTTCACGGTGATGTCATTTGCCAGCACGAATCTATCTTGTTTGTCATCACTACTTGATAGAAACAAATATTTTTACACGGTAATTGTTACGACATTGATTGGCTCTTGTCTTTAAATCGTCTTAAATAACTTAATCAGTCAATTTGTTGTTGTTTTATTTAATGTTATTCATATTGAGGTTTAATTAGTTTTATTGTATAAGTTAATTAAATTATTTTTCTTTTTTAAATAACATTTTCTTTTTTTAGATCGAATATTTTCGACTAATATTATTTTATTTTTTTAAACATAGAGTTTGATATTCTAATTCCAAAAATTCAAAAATAAATTTTCTGAATCCAATATTTTTTAATCCAATTCATTTTAAATTCAATATAAATATTTTGATATAATAGTTCCAGTACTTGCTACTGTCTGGTGGCACTATTATACCTATTATCAATACCTTTACCAATTTTTATTTTCATTTTTTCATTTTATTATTGTAAACTTTACATAATACAAATGATTGAATTCCACAAAATAAAATCCAACAACTCAATATAGAAAATATTGAATTCATTTTTTCAAATAGATTAATGCTTTAAAAAAGCAACATTTCAATATAAACTATTAAAAGTTTCAACATGTTTAAAGTTAAATTCAATATTGTGTTGGCTCTGATTTACTATCAAGCTAGAACTAAAAGAATTTCTGGATTATCTCAATTTGGATTATTTATCTTAATAACCTTTTTTAAACACTCATGTGTTAATCATTATCCTATTTTTCACGCATTTAATCATAAAATATTTAGCAAATTTCAATCTATTCATGTGATTTTAGTGTAATTTTCATTTTCAGATTGAACCAAAAGATGCAGTTTAGTGTTTGCAGTGAGTAATGGAGCGTGTGGGAGACATTTCAAGAACAAAGGCAGCGCGAGAGGCTTAACATGTGATCTCCTCACACATTACGCTCAATTATTTAGAATTAGGATGTCATTGGCGAGTCGGGGGACGCGACCTCTTGGCTTCATTCATCTATCAATTCTGACTGTAAAAAGGAAAAACTTGTGAAAAGCAGCGTGGACTTGGGCGGGTGACTGTATCTCACCTCCGAGGTAATGAAGACCAGATGGAACGGATGATGACTTTCCTTCACGGCTTTCATTTGCTACCGACTCTCGCTGACCCGGGGCATCCTCGCCGCCCGGGGTCCCTGTCGGTCAGCCGGGGCCCTCCCTGCAAACCTCCGTCCACCTCCAGAGTTTTTAACGCGGTGATTAATCACACGCAGGCGACGGATCGCTGTGCACGACTTCGGCCAATGGGCTCCGGCGGATCCAGACACAGAGAACACTTTGTCCCCGGGAACACTGACCATTGTCGGCGTGGACGCCGGACTCGGCGGGGAGTCATGAAGGTGGACTCTGTGCCGGTGTTTAGACAACCTCAATCGGGGGTTTCCTAAAGAGACGCACGTGTGCCACGTTTCCGTTTTCATATCCTGAAGAGGATTTAAAATCGTAGGAAACTTCTTTTTTTTTTTGGAGTTAGCTTAGAGTTCGGTTAACTTGCTGCAGAGCCATTGTTAGCTTCACCGAGCAAACAGCACATGTTTCCAAACGAGGAAAATAAACTCTTTGTGGACGTGAGAGCGCCCTCTCTGGTGGTACACTGACTGGTTACAACAGTTTGTTGTTCCAGTAGAGGGAGCCAGAGAGCAAATACTATTGCGTAATTACGCAGTCAGTTTCCAAGAGAAAATGTGTGATTAAGGCGATACTTTTACTTAACATCCCTGCGTTAATAAGCTGAAAATTAAAAAAGAACATTTTGAAAATTGGATTGCACAAATTAATCTACTGTACGGGCTAAAAATAACAATGAATATCTATTTAAGCTTTTCCTCTGACAGTCCGAAAAGCTCCCAAAAATGAGAGTGACTGTCGAGAACATGGTGAAGGAATAAAAATCTGTCAAAGAATTTGAAAGAATTCCATATAACCGGAGGTGATTCTGGAATTGTTTTGTAAAAAAGTAAAACTAAATTGTGCACGCTGTGAAAAAATGCTGACTCGACTCAAGAGAAGATTACTGGACAAACTACTGTCTATCATGTTTAATTCTGAGTTTGGGGGCAGGAGTGGAGGGAAAAGATGATATTCCAGGGTAATCTTTATATACGTTTTCTTTGTTCTTATACTATGATTAATGTTCTTTATCTTTAGACTTTGATTTTATCATCTTGCGCTTTCTTTTTATCGTACTTTGTTTTTGTTCTTGTATTTTGTTTGCTCTTGTTTTGTCTGTGTTGCTGTGCACTGGTAAAATAATTTCCAAAAGGAGACCTGGAGGGATCAATACAGTTTATCCATCCATCCATCCATCCATCCATCCATCCATCCATCCATCCATCCATCCATCCATCCATCCATCCATCCATCCATCCATCCATCCATCCATCCATCCATCCATCCATCCATCCATCCATCCATCCATCCATCCATCCATCCATCCATCCATCCATCCATCCATCCATCCATCCATCCATCCATCCATCCATCCATCCATCCATCCATCCATCCATCCATCCATCCATCCATCCATCCATCCATCCATCCATCCATCCATCCATCCATGTATCTATCCATCCATCCATCCATCCATCCATCCATCCATCCATCCATCCATCCATCCATCCATCCATCCATCCATGTATCCATCCATCCATCCATCCATCCATCCATCCATCCATCCATCCATCCATCCATCCATCCATCCATCCATGTATCTATCCATCCATCCATCCATGTATCTATCCATCCATCCATCCATGTATCTATCCATCCATCCATCCATGTATCTATCAATCTATCCATCCATCCATCCATGTATCTATCAATCTATCCATCCATCCATTTATCTATCAATCTATCCATCCATCCATCCATGTATCTATCAATCTATCATCCATCCATGTATCTCTCTATCCATCCATGTATCTATCCATCCATCCATCCATGTATCTATCCATCCATCCATCCATGTATCTATCCATCCATCCATCCATCCATCCATCCATCCATCCATCCATCCATGTATCTATCGATCCATCCACCCATCCATCAATCCATCCATAAAAACATGGCAAAAATAAAATTTTATAAAATAAAAATTTTAAATAATGGATGGAGTGGAAAAAAAAGAAATGTTTGAAAAGTAAAAGCAAGTGAAGGGAAAGGGGAAAAAAAGTAACTCAATTAATAAACATTAAGTCATGCTGCATCATAGGATTGTACTGGAAGTCGTCAACGTAATGCCTTGCTGGGTAGTGACCTCCGTGGGGGTCACGTTGGGTCAGGAGAGAGTGATATTTGGCCAGAGTGAGCTTAACGAGCCGAAAAAAAACAATTACCAAATAAAAGGGTCAGTGAAGTGAAAGTCGTCAGAGATCGAGCTTAAGTTTTTTTTTTCTTTTACATGCATACATCCCACTGCTGTCGCCACACTGTCCTGTCTGCCGCCATACGACTGTCACTTGTGAATAGATACCGCTCTCTCTCTCCGGGCCAGACGTGATGTTCGGGGGATGCGAGTCAATCAAAGGAGCTGTCAGGGATGCTTTTCAGCGGCACGGCGGGGTGGGGGGGGATTGGACGTTCCCCCCAATGGTCACTCTTCAACATGGCAGACATGCAGAGGTGCCCGGGCGTGGAAGTGGAAGCAGGAATTCTGGTGGCACAGATCACACATCAACACACATGCCGCCACACTCCTGCTGAGGAGCCAACACAGACTGGCAGGGGAAAGCTGCCGTCATCCCCCAAACAGCTTTCGCGTGAAAGGAGCCCTTAATAGGCGTTGTGGCCACCGAGGGATTCTCTTCTGTCCGCTTTTTAATTAATAATCAATGTTTGAAGTGCATCTTGGACGGACCTCACAGTCTCAGTGTTTGTTTTTCTGTTTGGCTCTCACTGAGGCCACGTACAGTCCAACTGTAGCCGACGTCTGCAGTCACTGTTGAAGATCATCAAACACTAAAGTTACATTTTAATGGATGGATGGATATTTAGGTGTTTTTTTTTTGTTTTAAATATATATATACACACTGTACTGTATATACAGTATATATGATAATTATTTTATGGTTAATATTTAAATTGTCTTTAAAATAAAATAGCTAATGTAGAAAAAATGTAATGTCCGGCGATGACTGAGGACGAGAGGATACATTAGACTCCAGCAGCTTTTAAAGCTGATTTTTGAACATATTTTGGTTTCAAAACAAATGAACGCAGTTACGACTTTGTCGAGAGTCATGTGGTCTATAAATTCTGCAACACAAGAGTCAAGTACTCGACAATACTACAAATGTATATTTGTTCCTTGTTAGTATCATAATTTGTTATATTTTGGATAAAGAGTGAGTCTCAGCAGCAACACATGTCGAACTTTTAAGATGAAGAAAACGCAATTAGTAAAACAAAAACTAAATCATCATAAACAAGAATTATAAGTTTAAAATTATTCACCTACATATTTTTCTAGTAAAGCAAAAAAAATAAAAGTCAGATAATCTTGAGCTGCAGATTTGATCTTATTTTACACAAAATGGTGCAAATTATTTAGTTGTGACTGTACTAACAATGTATTGTGCACCATAAGAGTGGTCCTGAGGATAATATATTTTTTCCTTTTTATCAGTTATTATTCTTTCTGAGATATTAACCCTTAAAAGGGAAAACAACTTCACAAAGCAACACTATAAAATGCATGAAACCAGAGGGTTGTCGAGAGGAAACCATACAGTTCAGCCGTTTTATTCTTCATTTCTTAGATATTAACGCTTTGTTTTTAATCTATATATGATCTAGAGAAATCGTGAGACATGCGAGTCACTAGAGGGGGCCCAAGAGTAGGAATACTCCGTTCCCAGACAACATTATTTAATAATTATCAGTTGGACTCGAGTTTTATAGTAAGTTGCGTTTTCATTTTTTAAGAAACTAAAGTATAGAAGAAAAGAAATGGAATATAGTACCAATTTAAAAACTTTTTTTTTCCTGTTGAAATGTTTCATTGCAACAGGGTGTTTATTATTTAGCAAAACAAATGTAGCATCGTGAACTTAAACTGAAGCAGAAGTTTGTTGGAATATTTAAAGTATAACCCAACAGCTGCTGCAAAGCCTCATTTGTCCACTAGAGGATTACTTGGGTCAGCAGTTTATAATCCATGGAGAAATGGTCCCGCCTAGTGGACAGTCAGGGAAACACCACATGTTTGTGGCGCTCAAGACAAAAGAAAAGCAGTGGCAGGAAAGACTTGATGGAACAAAAGGCTAGCAGGACGCCTTACAGCAAAGATTTTAATGGTCCCAAATATTTTGAACAACTAAGTGTACACTCATGTAAAAGGAAAGAAAATGAGAAGATATGACAAAATTCATCACATCTAGAATTCCACTCAATCTTTAATCAAGACGGGATTACAAATTCTCCAAAAAATCTGCAGTTTCAAAGGGCAAAAAGGGTCAAACTAGCTCACCTACTGAGGTCTTTAAAAACCTGTTCAAGTGACTGAAAACATCCTGAACATTTAAAGGCAGGTCTTTTTTTTCTCTTTACAAAAAACTGGACAAATAAGAGTAAAATGAACATAATGAAGAAACTGCTGGCTTGTTTTTTTTCTCTTCAGAGAGACGATGTCGAACGAAGACACTGATGACATCATCCGACGACAACACAGACAGATCCTCGCCACATGCCTTCTCCCTTCTGGTCCTTTTGAGGAACTTAAAAAACGGGCACAAAGCAACAGAGGTGGAGAGAGAGCAGGGAAAATGAACGGGTGGAGAAAGAACAGAAAGAAGATTCTCAAGTGGGTGCACGTGATGGTTCTGGGTCTGAATTGGCGGACCTATTGGGGTCACTGTGATGTCCTTCCCTGAGTGGGGGTCTGGGGGGGGAGTGGGTTATGATCCAAGCTCACAACTGGAACTTCAGTCATGTTTGTTTGTGGTCCATTTCATTGACCAAACCAGTGAACTGAAGGTCCTTCCACGGGACCGTCCCCCTCCCCTTTGACTTTCACGTTGGTGGTTTACATCTCGGACGTGTCTCTCTCCGGGGGTCTGCTGATTGGCACTTGTAGGAACTGGACCGGTCAGAGGTGAGCTTGAACCCTTTCAGTCCGCTCCTGCTCTGACCTCCGGCCAGATGTGGCTTCATTCATTCACTCTGTGTACATGGTTCCTGCGGCGGGTCTCGGCTCGGAGGCCGAGGAGCCTTTAGGAGTTTAGTTTGGGTTTCTTTGTCGGGGGGAGGGTCTCCTCTTTACTCTCCCCGTCGTCCTCGTCCTCGTCTTCATCCTCGTCGTCGTCGTCAGGATAGTCCACCAGTCCCACCAACCCTCCCTGAGAACAGATTCAAGATTTACATTTGAATTGTGTAATTCATAACAATACATTATTAATAAAAATCACAGCTTATGGGAAACTAATATTTTATTTTCACCTTTTGTGATCGAATTTAACACCTGTGAAGTAACAACAGTATATTCTTTATTCTGATCCATCAAACACGACACAGCACTCACAAGTATTAAATGTCATTCTAAATTATGAGTTTGAGGTATTTCCATCTACAGGCTATTTCATTGCATTTAATTCAATATGTGAATTTGTATTAAGTATCGAAAAGATGTCACTGAGAGCACTTCCTCGACAGGATGTTTTAATTATGTGTAAATATTTATGGGGGGGGGCGGAGTTACATGGATGATTTGATTCCATCAATTTTTAGATGCAAGAGAAAGATTTATTTACAGTGATTTGAGAGAAAAAAAATGAAAATAATAATACTGCCTTCTTATTTTTAATTTGGTTTCAGATAATCAAGATTATACATCTTTACAGTCACTGTTAAACATGGTCAGGATGAGTTGAGAGACTAATTGATACATTTTTAAATCAATATAAATGTTAGTATTATAGTGTGAAGAGGACAAGAAGCAGAGCCAGCTAAAGCAATCCCTCCATTCTGACGACAGGGGGCGACAAATACCAAGACTTGCGATACTGTAAAACTGCGCTAAGGTATCTTATCTCGCCATATTCTAAGTGACTGGAAAGAAAATTTGGAAAAATCCTTGAATGCCTTTGGCTCGCTTGTCATTGTCAAGCCGACGATAGGAGCTAGCAAGGGTCTTGTGGGTCATTCAGCAAGTATCGTTTAATGTTAAGGTCAGGAGCCGATCTCAATAAAGGAAACAAGTGTCCTTATTAGTAATGGTCTGATGAAGCTTCATGAAACAGTGTCATGTTGTTAAGAGGTCAGTAGGTGGCGCCTTCAGTTTAAAAATGATGTGATGTTTCATTAGAACAGTCGTTTAAAAAAAGTGCAGAGACTGTGCCAGACTAGACGCCATCTAGCGAACTCTGAAAATAATGACACTGCTGCGAGCAGAAAATAAAACGGGTTAAAAATGTATCAATGTTTATATAAATTATAAATAAGTATTGTCATTAAATGTGTTACTTCTAGAAGAGAGAACTTATCTCCTTGTGTATATGGTTGGAGTCGAGTTACCTTTGTGGTCACAGCTGTGGTGGAGGGCGAGCTACGTACTCCTGAGCCAGGAGACCCCGGAGACCCTGGAGAGCCAGGGTTGAGTGAGGCAGACGGGGGGCTAGACAGGCTGGTTTTGGTTGAACCAGAAAAAGAGAGTTTGAAGCTGGGATTCTGCCTGTTCTGTAAACTGGACTTCCCCAGCATTTCCTTGTCTTCCGGGTCTTTCACTGAGGGAGCAGAGGAACAAGAGGTTTGAGCTTCATTGACCTTGACACATGCGACTGCAAGACACACGAGTAACCAGAACTTACATTTCTTCCTCTCCATGAATTTGCTGATAGGCTCCATGAGGTCTTCCTCGCTCTTCATCTTCATCTCGCCGTCTTCAAGGTCGTCTTCGTCCGTGTTGAACCACATTTCCTCTTCGTCCTCCAGCGTCCGTGCGTCACGTCGAAAGCGGTGGTTTCTCAGGATGGAGCGCATGCTGGTGGAATTGAAAGAACGTCATCAGTGGATAAAGAGTGAGTCTCAGCAGCAACACACGTCCGACGTTTAAGATGAAGAAAACGCAATTAGTAAAACACTAACGATCATAAATATGGAAAGAATCTGGGGCGAACTGATCATCATTTGTGGACTGTAACGATTTCACATTCTTACAGAGCAACTTCACAGGTCATCATTTGCTTATTGATCACACAAACCCACATAACAACAATTAACACTTCTTAAAAAGCACGACACATTGGAACCTTTAAAAGAAAATAAGTAATACAAAACTCAAAGTATTAAATCAAGAAATTATCCTTCATCCAGTTTAGCATTCAGATAAATCATTTAATCAGCAGATTAGGATGACGTCAAAATAATATTCATATCGGTGCAGCCCAACAAATAAATAATTTGTTTTTCTTCACAACCAATTTTGAGGGATACTGTCCACTGTGAAAGTGGAAGCCCCCATTTTGACTGCACAGTGCCGTGGAAAGAAAAGCAGCTACGTCACTCACCTGTCTAATTTCGGGTTGTCCTGCCGCTCTCGTTGTTGCTCATAACGCAGCTTCAAGCCTTTGAATGTCTGAACGTAGTCCACATCCTCAAGAGCCTTCCAGTAATTTTCTACTATATGAGCCGTTAAAGATTTTACATCCTCCTGGGGGAAATGTGGAGGACAGAGGGGTGGTGCAGGGGCCAAAACATTTGGAGGAAATGTCGAAAAGGAACGGTGGTGGAAGAGGAAAAAAGAGACACCAATTAGCATGAATCTTTACGAATCAAAGAGCATGTCGACAAATGACTGCATTTCTAAAACTTAATTAAGCATAATTTACTTTTTAAAACATCTCTACACCTTTCCCTGGAGAGAACATGGATTTAACCAACCTCTCAAAAACACAGCAGCAGTTACATCTAGACTAAACCATAAATCATCAGTGTGTACATTGACTCACCAGTAAATATAAGCTGAAAGTCGTTTTTATAAAATGAAACATCCAAGCTGTTAAGTGGGTGAATCCGGAAAAAACTTTTCTTAAAGGGCAACTAATTTGAGAACCCTCCTGACACGCTCAGGTTTCAAATGTGGAGGTCTTCCTCTCCAAGATGCAGTAAGTCCCTCATCATGACCATGTTTTGAAGTCATCTCAAATCTTGGCCAACGTGAGCGGAGACCATTGTGACGTAATAATGGTTATAAGCATTGACACTTGACCAATCACAGAGTGGGTGTGGTTATGGCGTTTTCAGTGGGCGGGGCTTAAGCACATTTTCTAATGTAAATATTTAAATGAAAAGAGTTTTGTATAAACACACATACTGAGGAGTACAATAGAGATCCAAGATCAATTTAAGCGACACATTAGTTGCCCTTTAATTAATGTGAACAAGTTTGGAAAAACACTCACCACACGGACATATTCAAACATCTCGATGATGGCCGAGTTCATGAGGTTGTAACGTGAGCCGTTGTTGAGAAAAGCCTTGATGACGGGCTCAAAGAGAAAGTTCCTCATAATGTAGCGGTTGTAGAATTCATCCTTCAAACCGATGATCCGCCTCATGAAGCGCAGAGCACCTGGATCACAAGCAAAATTTAAGATAGGATCTCACATTTCAAGGTGAAGAAAAGTTCCATTTGCTTACAAAGTGCCAAGAAGGCGTGCTGCGAGGCCGTAAGCACCAGAACCCTTCTGAGAATGTCCTTGTTGATGATGTAGTTCTTTATGTGGTAGGTGTGATGCTCCACGCAAAACGTCAGCAATTCCAAAATCAAAGCCAACAACTGAGATGTTTGGAAATCATCTGCCGGATCAAAAAAAAACAACAATTTGAATATAAATAACCGTCTCAAAAACAAACTCATAAACTAGCTAAAGCACCTTTACTGGGCTTGTCCTCTGTGGTGTTGGCCAGCAGTGGAGCCGACAGGACGTGCATGCAATGTTTGTAAAAGAAGCTTAAGAATTCAGTCTTTTCGGTTTTCTGGGGGAAATAAAATGGTAATGTGTTTAGTTAGCGGTTAACAAAAAACTCTTACCACAATTTGGGTGATTATCTGGAAGGATTCCAATACTCAAACCATGACTCAGTAAATGACTTACGTTTGCAGTAGCCAGCATGTTCTCCGGGTCCACTAGGGTTCTTAAAAGGCCCATGAGCTGCACCGCACCACCTAGTTCTGGATCGGTATCACAGATCATGTGTTCTATGATGAGGTTGATCAGAAGAATATCCTAAAAAGTAGAAATCAAATAATAATGGTGAGCAATTAGTTTGTATTTTTTAGAGAGACAATATTTTTTTTTATTGAAAGTGTCCACTCACATCATCATTTTGCTGAGACTCCTGCATCACAAACTCTCGTACCATGGACGGGTTGTATTCCACCAGATAAGAAAAGATATCAGTGGCTGCCCCGCGCACCTGGACGTCATCCATTCCCTGTTCCCAAATATACAAGATTATCAATTTTTGGTATTGCTAAATTTAGCATTGAACAGTACAATCTAACTTGACCAACTTCTGGTGAGTCCAGGGTCCAGTTGATGCGTCAACCGTCAAAACAAGTTTTCACTTATCTTTAATTAATACAAGATATCTATTTATATAAACATCCATGGAGGTACTTGACCCATTGTTCACATTACAAAGTGTTCGTTCTGAGACTTATCATCTCATATGTTCACAGCACTCACCAGAATGACCTCTAGAGCAGGTAGAATGCCCATGTTTGACAGTGTCTTGAAAAAGGCGTCTCTGTTTTGAGGTTGTAGCGTTTGGGAGAATGCGCAGAATTCCTTTAGGAAGTTAACCTTTGAAAGTGAAAGATCAGACATGTGATTCCAAGAGCAAAACTCAGCTTCAGTTATATGATTGCCCAGAGGGCTATAATATACCAGCTCATGTCTTTTGTCATCTTCAGTCGCTTCATCTGTTAGCTGTGCAAAAAGGTCTGTCAGGAATTTCTCATCATCCTGACATTAAAGAAAGGAGAGTGTGAGTCTTCAAGACATTAAACATTAAAAAAAAATCAATACAGCACAAGCCGTCAATATGATAGCATACCCTGTGGAATTGAATTGGGTTTGTTCATAGGTACATTTAAATAAAATGATTTTATTGGTAAATTATTCAGTTTTACACTCAAACGATGTTGACAGGCCATTTTCGTTTATAGTAGTTTCCAATAAAGTTGTGTTCTTCAAAGCTCTGCTTGCTAAAGTGAGGTCAATCGTGTAAATCATTTATCTTGAGGGTAGTAACTCATAAATAAATGACAAGTGCTTTTCTCTTAACCATGCAGAAGTTTCTGTTTTCCTCTCACACAGCAACACTGTGGATTTATACAGTGCTTTGCCATCTCTAGGGAGACAACTGTACATAAACAGTGGCTGGTTCACACAGAACGAGTAAACAAAGGTCACATGACCATCTACGTTTCCCGATGAACTGCAGTGTGTGAAGCAAATTGACTCGAGTGTATTTAAGGACAGTCATACTCTTGAAACAACTTATTTGAACTTCAGTTCTATATTCGGTTAAAAAAAAAGTTATTACCCATGTAAAGATGCACGTAATGAACCGTGTCCTTTATTCTCACCTGCAGCATGCCCACAATCTCCACCTTGTTGAAGAAGATGAAGGAGTGCAGGGTGGACAGCATATTTTCCTCAAAAACAGATGGAGTCGGCAGCACCATATCCTGAATGTACTGCACTCGATAAGTCTGGTGTATTTTCTGACGTAGTTCTGGATCCGAGATGGGAATCACCTCCTTAAATCTGGCTGTTTTTGTGAGAAATTCCCGATGCCGCCGCGGCTGCGGGAGTGCTGGGTCAAACTCCAGACAACCAATGACGTCCATGATGCACTCCTCTGAGAACATGACCTCAAAGAGTGCAGTACGATTGAGCAGAAAGATGCCTTTGATGATTTCGTACAAGTGGTGCAGCCCCTCTCTGTTCTCCAAGTCCTCACAAACACGGAATAATTCTAGCAGCTTGCGAATGTAGCCTTCGTTTTCCACCGCCAAGGCCAGTTTTTCACGCCGTAACGGCGACGGTAACGAGGAGGCCACCAACTCAGCCAAATCCTCCAAACGATTGAGTTCACATGGGGGTAACTCCAGACCAGGTGAGGACATATCATCAAAGCGCTCCTCTTCAGACTCATCCACCACATCTTGGGTTATGTCCACCGACGGGTCTTTTCCTTGCACCTTTAAAGACAAAGGCGATTAATTTGATGCAAATCAAACTGATACTGCACCAATAAAAGATACATTTATCATTTTAAATCACTCTTACCTGGCATATTTTCTCCCAAATTTCATCACAGCCAGCTTTCTCTTGGAAACTCAGAGCAAGGTCGTAGTTTTCTGCTTCAGACCAAACTATCAATGTATCCTTAAGAGGAGAGACAGAAGAATGAAACAAAACTGACCCAAAAGTTAAAATCCATTAGGAACATGAAAGATCAAGCGGCTTACTTGTTGCTTCTGGTAGGCTGTGTTTGGGTTAATTTTAGATTCAAGCAGTAAGGAACCTAGGGAAAAAACAGACGGTGACAATATTGTTTTAGAAAATGATTTTACATCAAGGAGAAATCAGAAGACTGCTTCAAACTGTACGCATATAAAAAAGTCAAGATCAATGAGTCACACTTTCCCACAAGTATATTTAGTGTACCTGGTGTGAACTCTTGAATGTATGGATGACTGCATTTAAATACATGTCCCTTATACAAGCCAAGTAACCCAATTTAAATGTATATAGGAAACTCGTCACACTAATAAGTTTCTTACATAAATATAATAAAATGTATATTAAATGATTATTTCCGGTAAATGTAGAACATCAAGTAAACCGTCGTATTTACACTTCAATATTTAGGTACAGTGGGACATACTTTGTAACGGTGATACAATGTTCACCTGTTCATTTTAACAAAGTGACAAGACTGAAATAGACGCTGTGGTTTCAGGAACCTTACATGTTTATCGACAGTCATATATATTGCATCACATTTACACTATTCTTGGCTCTGACATCAAGCTAGTGGATCCTGGCACCACATCACATAAAATAACTGAAACAACAGGACATCATCACTAGATTTGATTTAGATGTAAACAAAGCAAAATTTGCCCCGTTTTATAATCTGTCAGTTTATTATCTCAAACACAACTGTTACTAAGAGGTTTATAAGGCATACACAGTAACTGTCACTTTATGGTTTTATTAGAAAACTGATAGTATTCACCATATGAGCAATTGTGTTTAACACGATTATTCATATTTTTAATGAACGTACAAATGGCACCAAACTCAAAGCTTAGTGATCGTACAGAACATTTGAAGCACATATTGTTGCTCTTTTTAATGTATTTGAACTGTTTATTTATAGAATCAGAATCATGAACTTTTAATGCCAGTGTTGTAAACACACAGGATATTTTTGTGGTGGCATTACAGAGTAAAATAATGAAGTAATATAAACTAAATATTATATTATCGATTAACAAACAAAAAATAAATTAAAAATAATAGACATTACGTAAAATGGCAAATAAAGAATAATTAATCAAATAAATACGTTAAAACGAGACACACAATAGACATACAACTCCAAATACAATTATACAAATCAAGAGTCCCTAAATATGTACATGTATCATGCTTATCTGCAAAAAATACATCCTCAGTTGACAAGTCTACTATTTGAACAGGTAGCGTGTAAATCAGTGCAGTTGTTGGCTTAGTTTTTATTGCATTTGATGTGCAAGCCATGTTAGAAAGTACACACATCACTTAAAAGTTTGTATAACTTGCCGCGTTAAGAATACACTTCTACCCATACAACAGGAAACAAATGTCTCAACACCTTCAATCTTAAACAATTTCCCGAAGGAGATCTCGAGAGGGATCAATAAAGTTTATCCTTCTATCAAATATAACAAGGCACCCAAAGACAATCTGAAAAGGGTTTGTTATATGACAAAAACAATAGGGGATCAAACCCAGCACTTAAAACTGGATAGGGACGTATGGGTGCTTGTAGTCTTGTTGACACTTTTAAAATACATCAATCACAGCATTCCATTGATGTTAATAGTTTGAGAAGTGTCATGCTTACCATCACTCTCTGCCCTCACTAGA